>NW_021680454.1:1017878-1045255 GCF_001412515.2 Diachasma alloeum | reverse complement strand
CCACAAAAGTTGAGTCACAGAAAATTGAGAAAAACGATATGGCGCATACACCGCTGGCCGCACACACTGGGGTACACTTTCGACGTGATAAAACGAGGTCTACTCGTGCTCTAGGCCCTTACCTCCGCTGCCGGCGGATAACCGAGCCCCGACCTGCTTTCTCCAACAGTGTGTGCCACCACTCGCGTGACGAGTGTGAGCCCCACGGCTTAACTGGTGGAAGGCGCTTCAACGAGCAAAGAGAGAATAAAATAAAAATTGCATTTCAGATGGAATCTTCGATCCCTCGGTGTTCCTTCACTCGGTGAGGCTCTCCGATTTTTACGAGTTTCTGGAGATAACTCTGTTTTTCCGCGCTCCAGGGCTCCCCGGGAGATACGGGCGTGAGGGAAAATCGTGGAGTTTTTAGAGGGAAAAGTAGGGTCTGGCATTAAGACATTTTTGTTACGTTTTTAAGCGGTTTGTCATTTTTAGGGCCTCAAATTGAGAGGTTTCGCGGGAAGAATTCGGGGGAGAAATATCGGAGTACGCTGCATTATTGGGAATTTTCTCGGATTTTTTTTAGAGCCCGGCTTCAAGACAAAATTAAATTTGGGTTTTTTTTCAATTGAGGAAATTTTCTTAACTCGCAAAAAAATTGAACTGTTGGAAAAAAACTAGAGAGAAAAATAAACACGTTGTCAAACAAGTCTTATTTGGGCCAACAAAATCGTTAGTTGAAAATTGCCAAAAAAGAATTAGTTTGGGTTGAATTGGAAAGTCTCAAACATGAATAATTGTTCTGCTTTCGACAGCAACGAAATATCTGGCTCAGTAGGTGGATAATTCACACCAGACGGTGCCTTTTCAGGATGAAAATATCTCATACAGAGGAAAATTTATCAACAAATATTTTATCCCTAAATTACAAGATTGATATCATATCATTATTATTTTTTCATTAAGGGTTCATTTCTTGTCTGTGATTATTAGACAGCCGAAACGAAAAACTACTATCCCTTGCTAGAAATGACATTTCTTGCGTGTTCAGAGAATGCAATTTTTTTGAACTACTAAATCTATTTTTGCGACAAAAATTTTTCGTTCCGTCGCATTTTGCGTATTTGGCACAAAAAGATCTTTTTTTGATAATTTTTAAAAAACTATTTTCTTGGCACAAGTAAGACTTGTTTGAGAATTTTGTCTCTTTCTCTTAGTGTACGAACGAATTCCATGTCTTTGATGCATTTTAATATCGTTTCAATAATTAGAAAACCATACGATAAAAATAATTTAACCCTCGTAAGTGATGGGGAAAAAAAAATCCATCAATCTGACAAAAAAATCGATATTTGAAAATGAAGTCAATGACCCCCTTTGGAGCAGACGAACCAAGTTAAGACATGCGTTAAAAAATATACTGCTCTTTTCGACTAAAAAGAAGAAACACCATCCAATGAAGTTGACTTCGCCAGCTCTTGCCAGAGTATCGGGGTCTTCCTGGTACTTAATCTGCAACTGTTCATCGAGGAGCGTCGAATGGTTATGGAACAAGTAACGAGACTGTTAACGATGTGAATACCACTCAGCATCCAGAGCATGAAACAGGAGTTGGTGTTTTAAAGAAACTGAAATAAACAGAGTTAGGCATTCAATGCAGCTGGCCGACTTTTTCAATGTTGAGTGGCTCCACTGTTCTTCTGACGTACTTTTTGCCAACACCCAGAGTTCTTCAGCCGATACACCATCATCGGGAAGGGGTGCTGGTGTGCGTACACTGCTCCACGGAAATTGGATCGAGTCTACGTGTGAGAGACTACTAAAGGAAGAGGACGAATGGGAGGGGATTATAGAGGAGGCACTCGGTTGAGAGGAGTCAGCATCGCTTCAACGACTTCATGGGGAGTAGTTCTGGAATTACGTATCATTTGTATGCATCAAATCTGCTTGTTCGCGGTTAGACTTTGGAAATTTAGGGGGAGCAACGGATTTTGTGGCTCTTCGGGGGATTTTTTTTGCTGAGACTCGCGGAGTCAATTCGGAGGGGAGGATTCACCCCAAGTTCTGCCGTGGGAAATCGCTCCGAGTGCGGGGGCTGGAGATGTTTATTCAGAGCTTGGTAATATTTCATTGAAAATTTGATAAATGAATTAATGAACACACTGGGTTTTTATCGCTAAAAGCAGAACGCTTCGTGAAGCTGTTTTATATCGAAATTTATCGGCAGTGGCTAACAGCTAGTCCTCCGTTCTCATTGGCCGCTGAAAAACACGCGGCAGTTTCGAATTCTCAGGAGTCACAAATCATTCTTTGTGTTATGATTGGTAATTTTTTTATGTTTATCACGCGTGAAATTATTTAATTCTCCCCTTTTGGGTTTTTATTCTTTTTTCAATTTTTCTTCGTGTAAAATTCCGAGAAAATTCCACCGCTTTTTAGAAAATTTTTTAAAAATCTCTCGTTTTGTTTAATTTGAGAAAAATTTAGAAAATTTGAGAACAATAAATTTTTCTAGTAAATCAATTTATAATACTTCCCTTATTTTTTAACAATCACAAGTATTGATTGGGTTACTGAGAAAATTGAATGGTGATTGATAATAAATTGAAAATTATCCAATAATTTTTCTCTTATTATTTATGGCTATCATTGATTTTTATAATGCATTTCTGAGTGTTTGAAATGTAATGAACTTCCCTTCTTCATTTTCCCATTAAATAATAATAAAGTTTTGATAATTTTAATGAAAAAAAAGTTTAGTAAACGAATCTGATAACTGATCCCAAAATTTCATCAAACGTGATGAGGAATTTATTGTTGCAAGTTGTGACACGTGAAACACACGATTGGAAAATGGGTGGAATGCCAACAATGAATTACCAGAGGATTCGAAATTTCACACGTTTTGTTTGCATAAACGAATACTCTGTTCGGGAATGATTCGAGTGGATTTACCACTTCAACACGTGTACGCACCGCAGATTATCAAGCGATATATCCTTCACCCAGACAGCTATTTCCATAAAATATGAAAATGCTCCGACCGCGTATGCAGTACTATCCGGAAATAGTGTGAAGTACTTTGTCCCTAGTTTTGAAACAAGTGGGTCGAAACGAGTCTCGTCAAGTTTTCGAGTGAAATTTTTTCAAACTTCTATTTAACTTTCGTTACATCAACAGCTAAGATTTTTTTCTATTTGAGAGTTATGATTTCAAGTTGGGACTTTTAAAAGTCTCAAATTAAGATTTTTTAAAGTCCCAAGTTGAGGCTTAAAAGTCTCAAATTCAGACTTTCACTAGTCTCAAGGTGAGATTTGTCGTAAGTTGAGATTGTAAAGTCCGAAGTTGAGACTTTTAAGCTTGAAGTTGAAACTTTAAAGTTTCAAATTGAGTTTGTAAAGTCCCAAGCTGAGGTGTTGAAGTCTCAAGTTGAGACGTTAAAGTCTCAAGTTGAAACATTAAAGTTCCAAAATGAGACTTCAAACTCTCAAGTCAACTCCCAAGTTGAGACTTCAAAGTCTGAAGTTGAGAAATTCAAGTCTCAAAGAGACTGAAGTCCCAAGTTGAGACGTTAAAGTCCGAAATTGAGACTTTAAAGTCCCAAGTCAAGACTTAAAAATCCCAAATTGATTTTTTTTAAATAAATAGGACTTCTAAAAGGCCAAGACATGTCATCCACATGTCCCTGAAAATTAACACACTTTTTTTCTCTATGTTGCACTAGAAATACAAAAAACCCTCCTATTAAACTACATACGCTTTTTTCTGGCGTCAATAGCAAGCACGGCTTTGCGATAAACGATAAGCAGAAAAGGGGGGCGTTTATAGGCTGCTCTGAACTTCAGTAACGGTACAACGCATAACGCACACCGCACGTGTTCAATCGACTGAGCAATTGTGTGTACATTGTACAATGGAGTGAAAAGTCGTATAGTGAAAATGCCTAAAGATCAACGTACCACACTGAGGTAACAAAACAGTGTACGTGACTGGTGAGAGTTAGCGCGAAGCAACTGTGGAAAATATAAGAGCAATGCATATAGGGATTGGGCATTCTAAATATAAAATTGCCCGCAGTTGAGGTCCCAGTCGGCGAAAGAGAGCCACCTTTTAGTTGTACCATTGCCCCGGCATCTTGTGCGTTACTTTGTTATTGCTATCGTGATTATCTGTGTCCATCAACAAACATTCGTCATTTTATCTGTAAAAATCAGACCGAAAGGTAATTGTCCTGGGGAAAACGGATTTTATGCTCGAGTCAATGTCTTCGTTTTCCATTTGCAAATTTAATTACACTTATTTATTGATAAAGCTCGTTTTATATAATTGAAAATTGATTGATTGATTGCATCGGGTAAACAATACTTCGTGATGAATGAGTTGATGATTAAATTTCTCATTCCATCAAGTTAAATTTGTCATTTTAATGGAGGAAAAGTAGATAATTCATTGTTAGCGAAATAATCGGATGAATAAATGTATTAATTACACGGTTTAAATGAACACTTTTGTATGATTCGAACACATGGTGCAATTTTTTCCCGGATGAATACATTTCACCCTCTTTGGCTAATTGCAACCAATTAAAATGGCCTTAATATATTACTTGTTCAGAACAGAGAAATCCAATAATCTTCATTATTTTATTCATCACGGGATTTGCCGAAATTTCCGTGGATATTCGTAATTCATTGACCTGAAAGTATAGAGAAATATTCAATTGAATTAAGAGAACTCATGAGTAATTCATCATTTGTTTTCCATTTGCAAATTTAATTACACTTATTTATTGATAAAGCTCGCTTTATATAATTGAAAATTAATTGATTGATTGCATCGGGTGAACAATACTTCGGGATGAATGAGTTGATGATTAAATTTCTCATTCCATCAAGTTAAATTTGTCATTTTAATGGAGGAAAAGTAGATAATTCATTGTTAGCGAAATAATCGGATGAATAAATGTATTAATTACACGGTTTAAATGAACACTTTTGTATGATTCGAACACATGGAGCAATTTTTCCCCGGGTGGATACTTTCACACTCATTGGCTCATTGCAACCAATTAAAATGGCTTTAATATATTATTTGGAGTTATTGAATTTAATCCGTTCAGAGCAGAGAAATCCAATAATCTTCATTATTTTATTCATCACGGGATTTGCTGATATTTCCGTGGATATCCGTAATTCATTGACCCGAAGAAATAATGAAATATCCAATTGAATTAACGAAACTCGTGAGCAATTTCGTTGGAATGAAAATCATTTATAAAGATCGTAAGAATGTAATTTGGATAATAATACTTTCTAATCTAATGTCAGGGAATAATTTTTACTATACACGATTGCTGTCCCTTGTTAGAGTCGTGTTAACGTTAATGCCATGTCAAATTGCTGAATTTTCCGGTAATTGAACTCCCAGGTAAACGGCTTCGTTTTCGATTGGCTCTAAATGAAGCAATGCATGTTGTTGTTAATCTCCGGATTCTATACTGCATTGGATGTACGTGTGTTAATGTAGCGAATGGAAACGCTTTCAATGGATATTGATTTTTCTGTACTTGGTAATGTCACGGTGTTTATTTCAATTGAATTATGAGTTTAATTATCTCGGGATCAACAGTGAAATCCTTTTTCAATACTGTTTTCATTGAGGAGAAATTCATGAAATTGGATTAAATTGACGGAAAGAGGACATTGAAATAAAGTTTATTAGACGACGTTTTACTTCTGTATTTCAAAAACTACTATCAACAAAAGTGAGATTTTTTTTCACATTTAAAACCTCGAGTCACAATTTTTTCTTATTTTAGGACTTAAGTTCAGGCATCCAAGAGATTTGAGATTTTTTAACGTTTTAAATTGAGATTTTCGAAAGTCTAGTTCAAACTCTACAGTTCCAATTTGAGACTTTAAAGTTCCGAGTTGGTACGTTAAAGTTCTAGCGCGAGACTTTAGAGTCGTAAGTTGAAAGGTTCTCGAATTTTTCAAAAGTTAAAATGAAATTTGTTGAGTCTTTTCAATATTTTCGCAAATTTGAATAATTTTTTTATTTCTGACGTTTCATATCTGCGCGTCGCCCTGTGAAATGTTCAATTCTAACGGTTCCAATCCCCTGTAATTACCATTCCCAATCGTCAGTTGTTAAATAATTCCCCTTGAGTATTGATAATTCCGGGAAATTGCGGATATCCTTGAGAAAACACGGCGATTTGCATGAAAAAATCAGGGAAGGGAACAATGAATCAATGGAAAAATCGCCTCCACCTTCCGCCAAGACACTGAATCTTGTAAAATAGCTCTCATCAGGGCTTTAAAAATGAATCCACCAGCATGAGCATTAATTCTCGCAGCATATCGCCCAAGATCTTTCGAAATTTGCTAGTTGACACTGACAAGTATCCAGCCGTTCATATCCTCCACCACTATTTTTTTTTCTCTCCCTCTCTCTCTCTCTCTCCACCATCCTTCGCCATTCTGGGCATTAAATTAATCACTCCAGTAGTGCAGTTTGTTCTCACCGTGCGTAATTAAATTTTCAACGTCTCCATGCGGGCGGGATGCTTGAGGTTGTTGTATTTCCTTCTTAACTGAGAAAAAGTGGCCCAATGAAATATGCACTTCACTATCGAGTGATACAACACCTTCGTCCAGAGGCAACAATGGAAAATTTCATCTCGCGGATGTTTCGGTTGCGCAATTAAAAGGGCATTTTAATGAATTCATTACTTCATTTTCCAGTTGAGGTAGAATTTCCTCGTTATTTATAATGCACTATCGCAAATGGAATCTGGAAATTGCCTTCATACATGTACCGAGGAAACGCTATTTCAAAATACTGTGTTAACGTGTCTCTGATGTTACGAACTTGCAATGTTATATTCGTGAGATATTCACACATCTCAAATTTTAATTGAGGGTATCCAAGAATCTTTTACATTTTGGTAGAGGCTACACTATAGATTGAACTATTTTTAATCATCAAATTTGTAAATTAAATTGCGTGAGAAAATTTTGAAACAAATCATGAATATTCAGCGTCATTCAAATTACATTTTGCAGAGAAGTTTTTTTTTAAACATTCGTTGGTTGTAAATGGACTAGGGGGCTGAGCCCCCTTCTCGCTCCGCTCGCCAACCCACATATGACCCCATTCTTCCGTATTCTGACCCTTGTGATCCTTATTCTGACCCTTGTGACTCTTATTCTGAGCTTCATGACCCTTGTTCTGACCCTGACCCTTAAACTGACCCTTGCGACCCTTATTCTGAACGTCATGACCCTTAAACTGACCCTCATAACCCTTTTTCTTACACTCGTGACCCTTATTCGGACCCTCATTTGATCCTTGTAACCCTTGTTTTGGCCCTCATGATCCTTATTCTGAACCTTATGACCCTTAAACTGACCCTTGTGACCCTTATTCTGGCCCTTATAGCCATTATTTTGACCCTCGTAAGCCTTAATTGTGGAGTCTTAATTTCCAGTACCAAATTTTTATCACCAGAAGTCGATTTGGATTTTTATAATATAGAGAGTTAATCAAAATAATTTAAACTTCCGGAAACATTATTTTTTTAAGCAAAGTACTTGGATATCCTTAAATTGAAATTCGTGGGATCAAAATTTGTTTCTTTTTGCAGAACTGCCGATGGCAATTCTAGCCTTGTATTTATCCTCCAAAAATCTCTTGGTCTGACATAATGGAGTCATAAGAGTGGAAATTTATTGGTGTTTTATGGGGTTTAATGGACTGATTACGTACGAATCTTGTTCGCGGAATTGTTATCCACGTCCCAGTTCCTCGTGGAGAAGGAAAACAGTGACTTGATTTGCTGCCTAGAGCATGTACACGGCGAAGACTGAGATAATATTGGTAGTGTCGAAAATGTCGAAGTATGCTGGTGATGTCAACATCCCTCGGGGTCTGCAAACATTGTGACATATTTGGAAAATATTTGGGCATTCTTAGATATACTGGAGGAGTGAATAATTCAGAGTTCGATTTCCGGGAGACGACAACATCACGTAAAATGAAAAATGAAAAGCTAGTGTATTCGAGATGTCTTAATCTAAAATATTAGACACAAAAATATTTTTTATCGCGGGCACAAACGTTTTAAGGGAGGGATTAGAGTGGTTTTATTCCAGACACTACCTTCGCTACTCTAGGTTTAGGTTATGAGTTTTTTTACTCATGTTCTCGCTGTGAAAATGAGACAGTTAAATTAAGACATTGCATGCAAAAATGTGTCTCGAGTGCACTGAGAGAAAAAATTAACTCTACCGAAGAATTATATGTTCCACGTGAGAATATTTAATGGAGTGAAACAGATTTACTAGAGGGAAATTAACCAACTTGACAGAAGGAAATTTAACATCTTTCACAAAAATTAAATTTTCGTCGTGATCATCAGAAATATTCCTAGAAGAATTCCAACTGTTGGCAGGAAAAAAAAAATCTATTGTACGACAATCATTTGATCTGAGAGAACTCCATAGGTTTATACCATAGAAAGAATACATTGACGAGGCATTGGGTTCCCTATAGGCAAATGGACGGCTCAGAATAGCGTTTTTCCACTTCCTACACCCCATACAAGATAAATTGAATTAATTTTTTTTTGCGATTTCGTTTTTCGCGATTATCTCGGAAACTATGAGAGATAGAGCCTTAAAACCTATTCCATTCGATTCCTGAGGAAATTTGGGTTCCGTATAGGCAGATGGACGGCTCAGAATTGCGTTTTTCCACTTCCTACACCCTATACAAGATGAATTAAATTAATTTTTTTTGGCACTTTCGTTTTTCGCGATTATCTCGGAAACTATGAGAGATAGAGCCTTAAAACCTATTCCATTCGATTCCTGAGGAAATTTGGGTTCCGTATAGGCAGATGGACGGCTCAGAATTGCGTTTTTCCACTTCCTACACCCTATACAAGATGAATTAAATTAATTTTTTTTGGCACTTTCGTTTTTCGCGATTATCTCGGAAACTATGAGAGATAGAGCCTTAAAACCTATTCCATTCGATTCCTGAGGAAATTTGGGTTCCGTATAGGCAGATGGACGGCTCAGAATTGCGTTTTTCCACTTCCTACACCCTATACAAGATGAATTAAATTAATTTTTTTTGGCACTTTCGTTTTTCGCGATTATCTCGGAAACTATGAGAGATAGAGCCTTAAAACCTATTCCATTCGATTCCTGAGGAAATTTGGGTTCCGTATAGGCAGATGGACGGCTCAGAATTGCGTTTTTCCACTTCCTACACCCTATACAAGATGAATTAAATTAATTTTTTTTGGCACTTTCGTTTTTCGCGATTATCTCGGAAACTATGAGAGATAGAGCCTTAAAACCTATTCCATTCGATTCCTGAGGAAATTTGGGTTCCGTATAGGCAGATGGACGGCTCAGAATTGCGTTTTTCCACTTCCTACACCCTATACAAGATGAATTAAATTAATTTTTTTTGGCACTTTCGTTTTTCGCGATTATCTCGGAAACTATGAGAGATAGAGCCTTAAAACCTATTCCATTCGATTCCTGAGGAAATTTGGGTTCCGTATAGGCAGATGGACGGCTCAGAATTGCGTTTTTCCACTTCCTACACCCTATACAAGATGAATTAAATTAATTTTTTTTGGCACTTTCGTTTTTCGCGATTATCTCGGAAACTATGAGAGATAGAGCCTTAAAACCTATTCCATTCGATTCCTGAGGAAATTTGGGTTCCGTATAGGCAGATGGACGGCTCAGAATTGCGTTTTTCCACTTCCTACACCCTATACAAGATGAATTAAATTAATTTTTTTTGGCACTTTCGTTTTTCGCGATTATCTCGGAAACTATGAGAGATAGAGCCTTAAAACCTATTCCATTCGATTCCTGAGGAAATTTGGGTTCCGTATAGGCAGATGGACGGCTCAGAATTGCGTTTTTCCACTTCCTACACCCTATACAAGATGAATTAAATTAATTTTTTTTGGCACTTTCGTTTTTCGCGATTATCTCGGAAACTATGAGAGATAGAGCCTTAAAACCTATTCCATTCGATTCCTGAGGAAATTTGGGTTCCGTATAGGCAGATGGACGGCTCAGAATTGCGTTTTTCCACTTCCTACACCCTATACAAGATGAATTAAATTAATTTTTTTTGGCACTTTCGTTTTTCGCGATTATCTCGGAAACTATGAGAGATAGAGCCTTAAAACCTATTCCATTCGATTCCTGAGGAAATTTGGGTTCCGTATAGGCAGATGGACGGCTCAGAATTGCGTTTTTCCACTTCCTACACCCTATACAAGATGAATTAAATTAATTTTTTTTGGCACTTTCGTTTTTCGCGATTATCTCGGAAACTATGAGAGATAGAGCCTTAAAACCTATTCCATTCGATTCCTGAGGAAATTTGGGTTCCGTATAGGCAGATGGACGGCTCAGAATTGCGTTTTTCCACTTCCTACACCCTATACAAGATGAATTAAATTAATTTTTTTTGGCACTTTCGTTTTTCGCGATTATCTCGGAAACTATGAGAGATAGAGCCTTAAAACCTATTCCATTCGATTCCTGAGGAAATTTGGGTTCCGTATAGGCAGATGGACGGCTCAGAATTGCGTTTTTCCACTTCCTACACCCTATACAAGATAAATTAAATTAATTTTTTTTGGCGATTTCGTTTTTCGCGATTATCTCGGAAACTATGAGAGATAGAGCCTTAAAACCTATTCCATTCGATTCCTGAGGAAATTTGGGTTCCCTATAGGCAGATGGACGGCTCAGAATTGCGTTTTTCCACTTCCTACACCCTATACAAGATAAATTAAATTAATTTTTTTTTGCGATTTCGTTTTTCGCGATTATCTCGGAAACTATGAGAGATAGAGCCTTAAAACCTATGCCATTCGATTCCTGAGAAAATTTGGGTTCCTTATAGGCAGATGGACGGCTCAGAATAGGGTTTTTCCACTTCCTACGCCCTATCCAAGACAAATTAAATTTTTTTTTTTTTGCGATTTCGTTTTTCGCGATTATCTCGGAAACTATGAGAGATAGAGCCTTAAAACCTATGCCATTCGATTCCTGAGAAAATGTCAGTAAACAAAACAAACAGCTGTCAACAAAATGTCAGCTGCCTATAAATGTCCCATGAGATCAATTACTACCACGAAAATTATTATGTTTCGGTGGAAACTTTCTTTCTTGTCTACAAGTAAATTGATTCAACACGAGAAAAGACCTCTTCAGGGGAACATAATTTTTGGACAGACCATAATTCCTCCATTCACCCTGCTATTACCCAATCCATAACGTAAAGATCTTCCTGGTTTGAGCCCAGCGCATCCCAAATCAGTAGATAATCCCCGACACAGCGCTTGGAGAAATATTTAACTCAATCTATTACCCTCTCACGCTATAAACTCACTGGTCAAGTTAGGCCTAACAGTCTCGGGGGCTGACGGCTGTAATAGAAGCTTAAGTGCAAAGGCATGTATGCACCGACGACCCTCTCATGCATCCTTCCGCTAATCCTTCCGCTTTTGCACACCGTACAGAGGGAGAGAGAGACCGCGCGAGGGAGCACCGTAAAATCACATTTACCACATTGTGTGCGCTGTTCATTCCCAAAAGGTTTATAAATTTCCGCCTCACGGGCCTGAGTCATCAAATTTTTCCCCAACACACAGTTGCATTAGAAAAGAAAAACGAGGAACGTCATTGTGAAGGATTTTTCCTTGCGCGCGAGTGCCTCTTGTACCCTGACCATGGAGCGCTTGGGTCGTGCACCCGCAAATCCGTTGAAGAGACTTTCAACAATCTCCGAGTACTCGGAGCCCGGCACGACGATCGACGACGACCTCGAGACGGATCAAAGCGCTGAGGCTGGGCTTCACGACGAAACATCGGAAAACGCCAAGGAGGATAAGCCTGTCGAGTATTTCCTACTCGACGACTCGCCTTTGGCTAGATTCACTAGAAATGTCAAGTGGGCTTATCAAAAAGTGAGTAGATTTAACCAACAATTTGAGTTATTCTAAATTGAGAAGTTCGAGTGGCTGCGCCACTTGAACTTTTCGGCTTTCAATTCCCCTCTGAAAAGATGTACTCGATCATTGAAAATTATTATTGCGCAGCTTTGGGAGCTTAAATCAGACTGAAAGAAATATTTACTGAAAAAATAATTATTTTAGGATTTTGAATGTTTGAAAATGAGATTTTTAAGAGTCTTAACTAATCGAAATCTGAAATTCTTAAATTCAGAGTTTCGAGGAAAACTCAATTTATGAAAAAAGTGAATTGTTGAATTGCAAATTTTTTTTCCTGCCCATATACAACAAGACAAGAGACGAATTTTCTCGTGAACAAATGGAATGAGACAAGATAACAAAAAATTGCAAGACAAGAAATAGTTTTTTTTTTTTTTTTTTTTATTATGCCTAAAGGGGGTTAGACGGTGCGTGAGGCGAACTTGGAGAGTGAATTTCCGCAGTTCCCGGTAGCTTAGGTCTCTAAATTTTCATTCTCTTAGAATACGTAAGAAATACGTAATTCTTGTCTTGTCTTAGGCCATCACTACTATCAGCCGTGAAAAATTCAGCGCTGACGATCTTAAAATTTCCTTTCATCATGTAGAAATTGAATACGACTCAGTACTATCATTAGAGATCAGAGACTCCTCGAACTCCTTCAGCAGCCGTGATGGTCCGTAATTATGCGGCTCTCGGAAATAATGTGGCCCTATTTTTTTCAAGTTTTCAATTCACAAGCTCAACTGATTAAAAAAAATCCACAGCCACGAATATCGCGGCAACGAACTATCGGAAAAAAGAGGAGAATGTGAATGACAAAGTTCCACTAGTTTGAATAACGATCCAATTAAAAAGTGTATGGCCACTGGGTCAATAACTCACTGTAAAATTGCGTGAAAATTACGTTTTTTCAAGGCAGATACAATTAACCCAGTTGCTCGATATTCCGAGAGTCAATGTCACATAATTGGATGCCGTATCGAACTTCGGCACAATGAATGCGAGGGAGTGAAACCAATACGTGAAGTGGCATTGCGATAACCCAGACATCGGTTTGATGAGTTAGTGGATGATGGTTTTTGACTTATGTATTTGCACCTCAAAGTTGGCATGACAACGTTCATATCGAAAACCCGTTTTCGGTGGAAATACATAATCATAGCCTTATACATATTTATGGCTTGTCCTGCTCCGGCTTGAATATATTCGGGAGAACCGTCTGGCGGGAGTTTAAGTGAATTTAGAATTCTTCTGATAGTTTCTGGGCGGGATTCATACAAGTGGGAACACCACAGTGAAGGAATGTGTCCAACTTTTCATGTTACATTTGGAGTGATGCTCAACAAATTTCACATGACGAGTATAAAGTTAAATTCCTTTCAACTGTCTTGTACACTTCGTCCGACGTAATTCCAAAATTTCTTGTTTGTAAAGAGAGGAATCTGCATTTCACCAAGCGAAAAGTTTCTCTCCTGCATCTCGGAAACTAATGGGCCAAAAGAGGTCGTGCTCTGTTGAATTTTGGAGGAAGCTGCCTGACAGCCTTCAATCTCCTCAGATTCTCAAACGAGAAAAATTTCTCCTGCAGCATATGCTGCAGCTCTCATTCATCCTGCGAGAAGCTCCATTTAATCTCCGTACATTGTCTCCAGAATAATAAGAAAGACAAGCACATTTTTTCTCATCTACCTAGTGACACTGCAAGATACCCAGAACAAATCTCAAGAGCATTTCCACCCTCAGTGAAAAACTCATACAAGTGACGAATGTAAGACTCGAGTGTGCATCTCATAGCCCGCAGAATGACCTATTTCGCATTGTGGGAGAGACTTGCGAGCCCTCTGCCACGTTCTTCTCGTCTCAGCCTCTACTTGTGCCCAAAGCTTGCCCTTCCTCTCTTCATCATCTCGCCCTTCTTCGCATCATCTCTAATGCGGTATTTTTTTCCTCCCTTTTCTTCCTTTCTATTTCATCACCTAACCTCATTCATCACTGTTTACACAACATTTTTTTCTTCCCTGCGATTCATTCCTTTTGCAACCTCCGGGGCAAAATTTTCTCCACTTTAAATGCAAAGATGGGGAGAAGTGGGTAATTCTTGCATGAGAAAATCCAAGGTCTATTTACATCACATATTCCGCTGTTTTCTCATTTACGGAAATTCATCATCTTGGGCAATTTATTTTGGTGGCGGTGTAATGGAGATGGAGTGGAACGTTTCAGATGCTGAATTCGCCAGTGATCAAATTCAGCGTTTGAATTTAATGGCTTAATCCGTCCTGTTTGAGGTGAAATATAACACCTCCTCGGGCTGTGTCATTCTTTCGGCTTAAATGAGAGCCTTCTTTGCGAGGCTTATTTTTCGACCCTTCCTAAGATCCGGCTCTCTTCTCTAATTCCAACGAAAATTCGAGTTTTAGCGCAGCACGGAATGAAAGTGCATGGTGAATTGTTTGATTTGATAAATCGGTAGCGAAGTGGTAGAACGATTTCAGTCGAGAGAAAATTTTCCAGTGAAATTTCAAAGAATTATTGAACAGTCATAGTTTCATGGAAAAATTTCACGGAACTGTAAATTGCGGTTTTATTATTTTAGGACCATTAGTTGAAAATTAGGAAAATTGAAAGAAATCTCTCCTTGAATTCCTGATTCCCCTGAGTTTTTAAAGATTTCTTTGAAAATTCCTGGAATTCCAAGGAATTTTATTATTGAAAATTTATAATTTCAATTTCAAATTAATTATGACGGGAAAATTTAATTGAAATTCAGAGAAATTTCTCCTTTAATTCCAGATTCCTCTGAATTTTCAGGGAATTGTTTAAAAAAATTCCTGGATTTTTAAGAATTTGAAAGAAACTGCCCAAAAATTCAAAGGAATGATGCAGTGAATATTAATTTTCACTTGAAAATTCACGTAATTTGTGGAATTTCTGTCTTCCCGCCGCAAAAAAATTGGGATTTTATTTCAATTTTCAGAAAAACTCAAAATCTCCTTAACTTCTTTCCCTTAAATCCAATTCTATGTTACAAAAATTGTCAATCAATAAAAAAAAATACTTTTGACGGAGCCTGTGCCCCTATATAAAGTGAAAAAAATCTGGAAATGGACTCCACTCTACCATTACTTGACTTTTTTATTGTAATTTTTCTCCAACTTTTGTCTCCGTGTATTATTACTCAAGAAAAAAATTACTTACGAAAGAAAGGAAAAAGAGACGAAAGTTGCGAGGAGAGCAGACACTCTAAACACGCGTCGTTTTTTTCCCCCAACTATTTTTACTTCATTTGGCAACTGCAAAGAGCCCACAGCATTACTATCCCCTCTCCCCCCACTCACTTTGCTAGTAACGCTTTTAGCATCAGCATATCTGCCCCTTTCTCCACTCTCACCTCGTCTTATGGCCAGTGGGGACCACTTGTTAAACCTCTTGGAAAAGCTACGGGGCAGGAGTATAAATTTGCAAGTTAAATTGCCGAGTTGGGTGGCAAAAGGGGAAAAAGATGGCTCGAACAGACTTTTTTTTGTACAGCAAGTTGGGGGCGGGCCCCGAGAAAAGTTGGCCAAGTTTCGGATAACCAAGATCAATCGTGAAGCTGGGTGTATACACCAATTTAAAATTTTCTCCGTCGGTAAAGCACTCCGGAGTAAATTCACTATTTGCATATAAAGTTTTGAATTCACTTCGCAAACTAGGGGGCAGAATAGGTTTTTTTTCTTTATATTTGGGATGGAATTTCGGTGTACTTCTTGGAAATTTTTATCACATTATAGGTTTGTTATTACTGAAATTTCATGAAATTTCGTCATTGAAAATTCTCAATTTTTTAGGATATATTTTTGATTTCCTAATTAATTGAAAATTTAATTCCACTAATTTGACATTTTCTCTGGCGTTAAAGGAGGTAAATACACTATTTGCATATAAAATTCTTCATTCGCTTCCGAAATTAATTAGAATGGAATTTCTAGTGTATTTCTTGGAAATTTTTATCATGTTGTAAATTTAGTATTGAAAGTTTAAGGAATTTCGTCATTGAAAATGCAAAATTACATTATTTAAAATCCTGCATTTTTATTAGTTGACAAATGATAAATGAATAATAATCTCCCAAATTGAGGCAATTTTTTCCTGATCAACGAGGTAATTTAATTACCTACACAAGTGAATCTTGTTTGAATCAAGTTTACGAAATGCACTTTCCCCACGAATTAAACCGAATAAAGAACTTCAGTAGCGTCGTACACGCCCCTGAAACACGAGCCACATTTCCCATTTTTCTCGGCTTACACAGCACAGCCTCATATTACAATTTTCTTTTTCATTTTTTCCCGAAACTTCTGGAAGTTGTGCACTGAAAAAAATAGAAGGTCGAGCTTTGGAGCTGCATATCCACTCTCGAGTTGATCTCTGTCGTCTTAGAGCTTCCAGTGTTACTTGGAGAGATCCCAGAGTGTATATACACACGAGTAATGCACGAGAAACGATCCCGGATGGCACTCACTTTAATCGGAACGTCCACTGGGAGCTCTCCCCCGGTTTCATCTAGCATTCCACTCTAGTTATCTGGTGGATTTTTTTGCCCTCACTTTTTTTCAAGGTTTTTTGAGGTTTTACCAGTTGTCGAGAAGTTCCATTCAAATTTAATTGCTGAAGTTTGGGGGTGAGTTATCGTTTGGAGCTTTTTTTTTCATTTCATTCGGTCTCGGGCTTTCGCGAGGATGTGAAATATAACGAAGCAAAAATGGAGTAAATTCCAGAGGAACTCATCTCATGTTATTTTGCGGCGTCAGGTGAAGCGACGATTCCAGCGCAAATTAATAAATTGTTCTGTTTTAAAGAAGATGAAAGATGAAGGAAAGAAATTTTTTCCTTTCATGAAGCCGCATTATTACGTCCCTGAGGTCACTTACATCCCTTATATTCCTTGGGTCCCTTATGAATAAATAATTACCGAGATTTTAGGATTTTTTTGCAGTTATCACTCTTCTCTACAGAAGGATCTTTTTTTTTGTACTACACGGAGAGAAATATTCAGTAAAAATTACGTATCTTTTTCGTAATTCCGGAGCGAAATGTAGTTGTAGGAAATTTTACGGAACTGTCACGAAATTTTTCCAGAGCGTTCCGTAATTTTCATCTGAATCTCCTGTAAAAAATTACGATACCGTCACTTAAATTTTCTGTAATTTTTCCGTAATTTTCACTGAACATTTCTCTCCGTGTACACGGAGAGAAATTTGGAGAGTTTGGGAGTGAGTTATCGTTTGGAACTTTTCTTTTTCATTTCATTCGGTCTCGGGCTTTCGCGAGGATGCGAAATATAACGAAGCAAAAATGGAGTAAATTCCAGAGGAATTCGAATTGTCGCTTCAACGAATTCTCGCCAATTCTCCTCAAAACTCAAAATTTCCTACCCATTTTTTCCCTAAATTCGATTCGATGACCCTCTTATGAGATGTTCTGTAACATCTTCCCTGAAGTTTCAAAAAATTTCCATCAGTATATGGAGTGAGGTTAATATTGCAAATTCACACAAAATTTCCACCAGGGGTGCGCCAGAACAGCTCCTGCACGAATGACTCTCCTAACTTCCCGATTAGAATCGTTAAAAATTATCCAACTCGAGTGTCCGTTACAGTTTCTGGCTCAGATTGCGAGGATGACCTCACGCCGTTAGCTCTTCGTGCACCGGAAGTCCCGCGGCCGGGATGCCCAGCGACGCGAGTCAAATACACACACGCGTACACCCCAGAAACACGTACAAATGAACAAACCAGTGCCCGGAATTAACCGTTTGCTACTACGCACCGTTGCTGGTAAGTGGTTGTCTATAGACGGGAAGCTAGACATCAACATTGCAACAGGACGTGTAGTACATACTTTAAATGTTTCATACCGTGTTCTCTCTCTCTCTCTCTCTCTCTCTCTCTCCACCCCTCTTGCTTCATTCTACGCACTCGTTAAAGTCCCAGTTCCTACTACGTGATGCCAGAGAATGCCTCGGGGTATGTGTGCACAGAGAGGTGACTATGAACTCGTTATTCCCTTAGTTGGCAGGGCTGGAGGTTTTCAGGGGGATTTGGTCTGATTAGAGCTGTGGAATATTACATGAAAGGCAGATACAATCTCGTAGTTGTGTGCACGACGGAAACTACACTGTTAAAAAAATTTTACTGAATTTTCCAGGAAATGTTTCCCTGAAAATTCAAGGAAATTCCTGATTTTTCAGTGCAAGAACCGTGAAAATTCCGAAATTTCTATGAATTTTTCTAATTTCCATTAATTTTCATGGAACAATCTAACTGAAATTTAAAATTTCCATGAATTTTCCACGAAAACCATGAATTTTCAGTGGAAAAATTCCCTGAAATTTCAATGAAACCGTCACTTGCTTCATGTTTCTTGAATTTTCGAAAAAATTCACGGAGTTTCTAAATTTAGGAAGTTTTTAGAAAATTCGAGGGAATTCAAGGAGTTTCGAGCAAATACAAGGGAGTGCAAGGAGTTTCTAGGAAATTTAAGAAAGACGGAAAGACCATGGACGTACAATTGAAAAAAAATTGAATAAAATAAAAAAAATGAATAAAATAAAATAAAATGAAACAAAAAAAATTGAAACCACTGCTTTTTTGGGAATAAGATTACAGCTGTATCAAAGATACAGCCGCCTGCAATTTTTTCCTCAATTGATCGCTAATGCGTGGATGTTTACAGTTCTCTTTGATTTTTCCCCAAAATTTTGAATTTTCAATGGCTAAATTCCCTGAAATTTCAGTTATTAAATTCGACAAAAATTTCCAAAAAGTGTACCGGAAATTCCAGGCAAAAATTTTCACCAGTGCGTTTTTCTCTCAGTGTATGATCTCTTTTTCCACCTCGATTAATCCCCAAATACATAATATCATAATACTATGGGCGCCTCTTGGACTTTCCGGTTTTATTCCCAGCCTCTGGCTGTTGAGATATGAAATTTATTCCGGCCGCATTTCCGCTCGTGTTTAAAAACCCCGGAAAAGGGAAAAATATATATGAAGAAAAAAGAAGAAGGTGGGGGGATGGGGTGAATCGGGACTCGGGTCCATTGAACAGCAATCGATGACTGGTGGGACAAAAGAGAGCGTACGAAATTGAGTGAGCTCGAGGTAGAATAAAGGGCTGAAATAAAGGAGGTCCCGATAAGAATAAAAAAAATCAATTGAGAGACTTATAATGGTTTTACTATTACCGCGAATGGGGCGGCGGGGGCGGGGGGAACAAAAAAAATGGAAACGAATTGATGACAATGCGCGAGTGGGACGGAGGAGTTGATCAAGGGATTTCGAGTAGTGCCGGTGGATTTCCCAGGGTAAATCTACAGTATATCGGGGAATCGAGGGACAAAAAAATGAACGGAGTGTAGGGATACGGTTTAAGGTGGGGATAAAGAGGTGGAGACACAATGGCTCCTATTTGAAGACTGCAAATGGTGTTCCAATGGTGGAATCGAATTCATCCCTTTTTTCCACCTACAATTATGTCGGGGGAGGAAGACCGATTACGAGGAGACTGGCAATTTTCCCGGGACTTCCTGGTAACACTCTGACACATGTGTATGTGGGCTCTGGTATATTGGAGAGCTGGGGAGAATTGAAATGAGTGTGATTGCATGGCGCGATGAAGAGTGGGAAATGGCTTTCAGGAATTGTGAGAAACATTTGACGTCGTTGGGGCGTTTTTCAGCGGGGAAAACTCATTTTTTCGTTCGGTTTGGGGAGAGTAGTCTTAGTTTTTCTTGCAGGGGCTCAATTCAGGGGCTGTTTTTAGAATTATTCGACGAAATGGGTCGATTGTCTTTCGTGTGCTGTTGAAGAAAATTGCAATTTCAGAAACAAACTAGTGGGAAATTGCTCTTGTTTTGCATACAGTATAGTTTTTTTTGCTAATAAATTAGCAATATGCTTCCGAATGGTTGTTTTCAAAAAATACAAAATTTTTGCAATTTTCAAATAAATCAAAATAACGATTATTGCTATCGCTTTCATCTTCGAACTCGATCAAAATGGCATACAATCAGATTTTTCAAGCCATCATTCAATCAATTAAGAACATTTTTTCGAGTTCAAAGATGAAGGCGATAGTGACAATCGTTATTTTAATTTATTTGAAAATTTGCAAAAATTTTGTACTTTTGAAAAGTGAATCTATAGTCTGGTCTGTACCAAAGTATAAATGACTCTTGGGTTTTTCTAGTGAATGAATTGAAGAAAGCATTCATTGAAAAAAACTGATGCAGCAAAATCCCACGAATGTAAAAAATCCCCCTATATCATTCGGCTCAATAGGCCGCAAAGGAAACGGATATTTATGTTTTTTCCCGAAATCAGGAAGTCACGGGTCACTGGTTGAAAGGTGGCAGGTAGATTTCTCGAATCCCAGGAATGCCCCCTGGTATTTTTTTTCTCCCCATTCTTCTCACTCGTCTTCCCACGCCTCCCCAAGTACCGAAAAGCCTTCGAACCTCAGATTTTTTCTATCTCCTTTTTTTCTTCGGTTACATTCCACCAGTTGTACTCCGATGTCATCTGGCATTCCTCAGTCCCCTAATATCCACGATAAATAAAACTAATGAACCTCTAATATGGAATAACTCAGGTGATAGAATAAAAGGTATTATATTATGTGGAGAAAAAAGTTGGAGAAAAATCACCAAACAAGTCGAGTAATCGTGGAGGGGAATCCATTTCTGGGTCCTTTCACCCTAGATCCGGGCAAATTGAGGGTAAATTCTGGTGATGCTGTAAAATTTACTATTTATTCCATCATAAATCATTACATTCACGGCGAAAATTATTATTATTGTTTATTTATATTATATATTATATATTTATATATTATTATATGTTATATTAATGTTATATTATGTTTATTTATATTATATATAAATATATTATATATAATATCTTGATTTTTTATATCAAGATTATATTTGTTATTATTATAATATAATATATAAATATGTTATATATATTAATAGCATTATTATATGTTATATTAATTAATTTTTCAAAACGCACGCATTGATTTCGAAGTATTACTTAAATCCCTATATTAGCCCGGGAACCTTCCATCCACCCGCCAGTTATCCAACTACACCTTGGGGCATATTACATCTCCCCTCCGTTTATTTGTTCGTCCGACGCGAGAAAAAATCCCGGTATCATGAAGATTTTTCATTGCAGCCGTTTAACTCTGTTTCAGACAGTTGCTATTGTACTCTTGGGGAATGGCCCCAGCAATAAGTACTTTTTTCTCTCGGCAGGGGAAAAATCGAAGTGGAGAAAATGAGGACGATGTATCCCCGCGTTAGTGAGTCGACGAATTCACTCTGGTAATTGCGTCACGTTTCGGGTAATTACGCTCGCGTCCAGTGTGAAACCACCGTTCGGCCGTCGGTTCCCCCCAACGAGCGAACGTCTTATTATTCCCCCGATGTATCGGGAAATCATGATAAACGAATATTGTTACTTATCAGCCAGCTTGGAATAATGAATAACCTTTTGTACTGTTGACAATTTTTGGCGGAAATTTCCGATCCATTTTTTTGGAAATTTTTATCATGTTAGATCCACTGAAATTTCAAGGCATTTTATCATGGAAAATTCAGGATTTTCATGGAGAAATGAATGAGAAGTGTTAATGTCAACTCAATTATTCCCCGAACATCAGCAGAAATCAGGAAAATTCCGTAAATATTTTCTTGAATTTTTAATTAATTGAAAATTTAGAATTTCATTGGATTTTCAGTGAAACCTGGAATTTCATTTTTTCTTTCTAATGTGGGAATTGTTAAGTCTTATCAATCGCTATTAATTATATTCTAATTCACCAATTAGTTCTTTCAGTTTTCGAATTTTTTCAAAAATCGGTTGTCCCACAATAACTAAAAAAAATCGAAAATTAAAAAAAAAATCGATGAATTGAATTTTAATTAATGGCGATCGATAGGGCTCCACATGAGAATGAAAATTATTAAATATTTTTAAGATGAAGCAACAATTTTCCTTAATTTTCAGTCCACCGAAAATTCAGTAGAATGTGATGTCCAAATTCCGCAATGAGTTTGAGAGTTCAGATGTCATTGAAGTACCGATAATAAAATGATTGTAAAATATTCGGAAATTCAGGGTCAAGTGAAGAGAGAAATCAAGAGAAATCAAGAGAAAAGTATTTCACTGGAAAAAAATAGAGAAACTACTTGAATATCCTTAAATATCGATTCAGATATATTTTCTGTTTGACACATTGAGAGAAATTCTCGAAACGACATCATCTCGTGACCATTGTGCCCTCGCCACACGCCCAAAATTACCCAGGAATTACGCTCACATCCTGTAAATAATTCCCATGTTCTTCTCCTCATGTTGATTTAATCAAATGAAAGTCCAGCGTTGGACTGCTGGACATTCTACGCGGACATCTGTGTAATTACGAAGATTGAGAGCAAACGTGAATGAGCACAAAGATGAGGTAGAGCATGTAGAATTAGCGTGGACAAAATGTCCGCTCCCACTTTACTCCACCCACGAGACTCATAGAGTGGCACCAACGGCACGTCTATGAAACGTCACGTCACGTAGCGTCACGCGATCTTCGATTGTTGCTGTCATGTTGCTAGTGGTTACCCCAGTTGGAGCTGTTCAATAACTCCGTTAGTGCATGCAACATTCCTCTCTCTCTTTGTGCACGAAACATTGTAAATAGCCGTTGCATCAATTCCACTGCTCAATATTCCGTTTGAGGAATAATACCAATGAAACTTGATCCAGAAAAATAGGCAGGTCGCTGAAATTTTTTTGTGAGGCTTACGCAACTCACAAAATTCACACAATTCTCCGGAAGGTTTTAGAGTTTTCCAGAATGTTCCAGAATTTTCCAGGAATATTTCCATAATTTCCAAAAAAATTCCAGATCATTTTGGAAAAATCCTGAGTTTTCTCAAAATTGTTTTCAAAAAGTTTTGAATTTTCTAGAACACCCGAGAATTTTCTCAAATTTCTTTGAGCAACTCAAGTTTTTTTAATTTCTAGAAACCCCAAAAATTGAATGGGATTTTCTAAAAAAAAATAATTTTCTAGAATTCTGATAGATGGCGTTGCGGCATAAAGTCTCTTTTCCAAATTGACCCCGCAAAATGAAAAAAAAAAAAGATCCACCCGAATGAAAGTTTAATCCATCCCTCTTCCAAAAAATAAAACCCCACCCAGAGGGAAGGGGATAAAAAGCACTTTTAATCAATCTCCTTTTCCTCCGCCACTCAATACTGTCTCTAGAGTCACTATATCATCTCCCTTTACCTCCGGGAATAAAGAGCGAGTCTATTTGCAATCCAACGCCCAAGGAACCCACCCTCTCCCTCCTAAAGGCACCTTCCCATTTACTCCGGATTTTATTAAATTTCGTATCGAATTTCAACGACTAGATAGAATGAAACCCTAGAAACTTGATGAATTCATTTGGCGTATGCACGGCTGCGGATGAGAACTCCTCTGGGCTTTGATGCACAAATTTATTAACATATTTTTTACTTTCATTTCTGCCAACTTCATGGAACTGTATACGTATGCGTGGCAAATAGGCTCATTAATAATCCATCTGTACTAATGGCTCCATCAACATCAGACATGTAGAATAAAATCAAAAGCACATTTCGTAATTCTGGAAATGTTGAGACCATCTTGAAAATATATTCATGAATAAACGGAATCAGAAGACACTTTAGAATGCAACAAACAAATGGGAAATTGCATTGGTCAGAACGTAGTCAATATTTTTAAAATAATAAATTAGCAATTTGTTTTTTATATGGAATGATGATGTATTTTAAAGTGGCCAACCTCGGCAGCCAACACTAGCCCAACGTTCGCAACCAATATTGCCCCAACGTTGCCCCAACATTGGTAGTCAATATTGTCCCAACGTCGGCAGCCAACATTCCCCCAACATTCACCAAATTTCCCAGGAAAGAAAAATTTTAATTTCAATTTTTTAATTTTTGAACAATTTCCCAGGGGAACTGAAAAAAAATTGATTAAACCCCCACCGCCTTTCATGACAATTTTTCCTGTATTCTGGTCTCTCCAACCCCCTCCTCACTCTTACTCTGCTACATGCACACATATCCTCCTCTCCGGAAAGCTGATACACAGAATATGTTATGTCATTCCTTCTCTGGGTATCGTCAACTGGAAAACGCATCGACCTTAAAGTGCGACGATCCGTGTTTTCTCAGCGAATGTCACTACCACTTGGAGACTCACCAAAAGGACATGTAGACCAAGAGGTGGAGTGGGGGGTATCGTGGAGGGTAATGACGAAGCATCCATCCTACAAGTGGTATATGCTGGCTTGTTTGATGTCGTTCGTCTTCGAATATACGATTTTCTTGTCATCAAGTTGTGATATCACTCGGTGTCTGCCAGAGAGGATATGAAATTCCATTTCCGTCTGGGTGAATGCTAGTTGACAGAGTATAGAAATATTTCAGCCACTGGGTCATTATGGCAGGGGCTGAGGGGATTAGTCTCATCTTTCATCGATTTTTTTTCTGGGGAAATGTGAAATATTTGTATTTTATATTTTCTTGAATAGAAAAAAAAACAATTAATTGAATATTAATTAAAACCCATTAATAACCCATTATTATTTTTTATTTAATTTTCTCATATTTTATATTCAGAAGATTGCCAACAGTGACAGTTCCAATACTTTGGGTCAAAATTCCCCACAAATATTGTAGTTTTCACTCAAATTAATTTTTTTGATAAAAAAGTCCGAAACTGTCTTCTAACATATTGTAGAAAAGAATTTCAGCAGATCAAATACGAGAAAAAATGAATGGAATTTGATTTTTCCATACAATTTATTCTATAAACAATGCTTGTAAAAATTCCTCGGCACGAATTTTTCAATTTTTTTTATTTGATTGTTTACTGGAGGAAAAAATCAAGGGGTAAAATAGATAATTTTATCAACCGAGACCCGTTAACTCCCACGAGAAAATCATCAAGGGTCTTTCCCTTACTCTTCCCCAATGTTAATTAACTGCGAACAAAGTTCCCGACCAAGTGAATAATTAAAAAAATCCCCGGGTTTCCTAATTATTCTGGCCCCTTGATGTCCAACGAAAACTGTATCTTCAAAATGCCAACATCAAGAGTTTTCCCCGGAATAGAAAAGGTCGTTGTGTGTTAATTAACAAACTTGATGAAAAAAACGAAAAATCATGGGCCCGGCGCTACTGGAGCTTTTCGTGTTTTCATTGAGGGTTTCCTAAAAATTTTAACACTGTAATTGTCCATTCACAATAATTTCTTTCAACTGTACGAATAAAAAATTCCCTCTGCACTAAAACGATTTGTTTACCCATTAAAAAATCGCCGAATCCAGAAACCGGAACAGTGGCAGTTACCGGGACATTGGCGGTACGCACCCAAGAATTTATCCCCACGACCTCCTCTCCCTTTTTCATATGTTGCTACACTCCCCAACCCCATCACCGGAGCACACCTAGAGGTGTACAACTATGCTAGCCGCCGGCGCGTATAGTAAAGACTTCGGGCACATTCGGAGGGCTTCGGCCTCGCCATGTACGCCGGCTGGAGGCTATCCAGACGCTTTTCACGGCGAAGCGTGTGCAGTTCGTTGACGACTGCGGAGCGACGCAGTTCGTCAAACAATTTGACAATTCGTTGTTGCCCGTGATAATTCATAACACAACAGTAATAAACCGCAATTCCCCAAATTTTAATGACAATTATTCAAAAGAACGTAAAATAAAATTAAATCCCAATTTATTTTTCCAAACTAATTAAATTCAAAGGCAATAACTAGTGTTGAGGGAGGAGAGGAGATAAAATAAACAACTGTTAAATTAATGATTTCGTAATAGTGACATTTCATCCAGTGAAACTCATGTTTTCGTCTGTAATCTTCATGTTAGAGCCAATGAACAACGAAATGACATGACGCCTGGGGGATTTCCCGGAGAAATGCACGGGTATTTTCGCCTAAAGCCCATGAATTATTAATGTTTTAACTAATTACTCTAACAACATGGAAGTCTGTTCATTGAAAACAGTGACATTTGTATTATTGATAAAAGCAGACGGTGAAAATTGTCGATGCATCACGTGTGCCCACTCGCATGTTAAATTGTTCATTAACACAGGTAATGCTAATGGACGCGGTGGGTTAATTACAGCCGCTATTCACTCGGCAAGAGTTTTTTCACATTAGTGAATTATTTTTTACGCGACGGATTGAGACGAAAAAATTCACGTGCGCCCCCGGTGAAAAATCCCCTTGTACTCCGAGGGTTTGGGGAACTTTTGTTGAGTTTCCGAGAGAAAAAGTTTTTTCGAAACTTCATTCCTCATTCTATTCAATCCCTTCACGCGGAAATAAAGAAATCCTTGTGAGTCGTCTCGCAGACGCGGGATTGAATTTGATTTCATACGGTCGTATGACAAAACTTTATTTTTCCCTCACTCCACGTTCCGAATTTTGATGACGGTTCTGTTATGTAGATTGATTAATTCCGGGTATTCTGATTCGATATTCAATTGATTGGTTATAATCATTCTCATTGCAAAAAGCAATACGAGCGATGAGAATCATACTTCCCAATTTATCAGCTGTTAAATTTTCATATTACAATAAATGATTTGACTCACTGAATAAGATTTTAATCATAATTACAATTCAATTCCTTCTAGAACACACTTTGGAGTGAGAATTTCTGGAATTCAATGTTTGTTGATACTCTGGTAAAAGTGCGTGCCCACGCTGTTATCAATTTTTAGTTAGTTCACACGGTAATTCAATTAATCTGTTGTTCATCTCATCAATATAATTTCGTGCTTAGAATATTGTCATCTCGTGTTTTCAGCACCAAATTAAAAATTAAAACTTCATTTGGAATATTGAGTCACAGCTTCTTTTTATTCATATCAGAAATTTTGTATTTAAAAAGCATAACATTGTCAAACGAACTTTAAACCATTTTGAACGACTAATAATTCGCCTAGCCGGGGTTGCGATCAAAAGAGTTGATTTTTTTCCCTTCAACTCGAAGAAAAAAAATTGTAAAGAGGAAATGAGAAGTATTGTGCACAGCGGTGGGTTAATTACCTGCCGAGTGGCGTTGAAAAAAGGCAAATAATTTTTTTTTCTTCTGGCCGAGATCTGAAAAAAATACTGAAAACACATTCAGATATTTCTCCCATTAATTTTTCATTTTTCTTCATTATTTTGACATTTTACACGAAATACCTTAAATGCAGCCCTAGTATCCTCGCCCCCCCCCCTCTCTCTC
>NW_021680454.1:987901-1017450 GCF_001412515.2 Diachasma alloeum | reverse complement strand
CTCTCTCTCTCTCTCTCTCTCTCTCTCTCTCTTTCTCTCTCTCTTGCTCATCTAATGGCGAATTGCACCGTGTATCTGCGTTAACACTGCCATCTTATCCGTTTCCTCCCCCTCGACCCCCTTCCTCCTCAGCGAATCCATCGTCTCATCTGGTCGCTTCTGTTTCGCCCATCTGCACAAATCTCCAATCTCCCCGGATCCCATTATTTGCTTTCAAACTATTTAGATCGCATTCCGATTGCAAATTCGATACGCCAATTGATCAAGACGTTTTATTTCAACCGGAGATTTATTGATTTGTCCATTTGACGTCCGGGGAAGTCGAGTGATGGGGGCTCAAGGAGTTTTTAGGATTGACTGAGGCTCGATCCGATGCGAAAAGTCATTTCGATTTTGCAACAAAAACTTTCTAATAGCGTATTGAATTGCTGGACGCAACGGCCGAGAGCGAAAAGTGGATTTGGTGTTGCGAATTATTCTTTTCCTGCACTTCTCATCAAAATGAATTCTGTGGTTTTGATCAAACCAGAAACTTTTGATATGCGGTTGGACGACTGGAGTACGAATTTGGCTAGAGACGTATTTATTTCCGAATTCATACCGGACAGCATCATTTTATTATATCCAAATTAATCTCTCTTTCAGTCGGTCAACTCCAATTTCAGTCGCATTTGCAACCGAAAATTGGGGCGAATGATGTTCAACTGCAAATGTTGAAGGAGAATTTCATAGAGGGAAAATCAATTTCGACATTCGGCATTGAGAATATCGTTCCCATTGATGATTCAGTGAAATGAATTATGATCCCACGAAACTCGCGGAATTTCGAATTTTCATTTCCCACTCGTCACCCGGAATTCAATCCTCGATTTTTAAAAACTCAAATACAATATTTATACCTCAATTTTCCCTGAATGGTTGCGCTGCCAGTTAAATCGTTCCGGAAATACAGTCGGCAAAATACTCACATGAAAATCAACCGGAATAAATTTAAAACTGAAACCCCGGTTGAGGCAATGGTACAACAGGATTAAATCTGTAACGATTTCAACCTGACCAATTTCCATTAGCGCTTGCCAACGTCATTTTGGGCTTAGGAAATGGCAGTTACGGACGCAGTTGACCAGCGGTTTCGCTAATGCATTTGGACGGAATGACGCGTTCGACGAACTGATGGACACAATACGAAAATATTCCCCCCGAATGTCGCTGATTCATCCCTCTGCATATTGCGCATTTCAACTTTTTTTCGTGTACAGCGTTGCCAGCGTCATGTTCCACTGCGCAAATCCCCATGAGTATGTCAGGCTGATAAATACCCTGTGGAAATAAAATTCAACTGTCGGATATTTCAATTTTTTTTATCGAATGGAAAAATTGACTTTATTCCGGTGGAAAAGTCTCGGACCATTTTATATATTCCACGGACGTGAGGTTGTTGGGACTGTTAAGGTATATTTCAATTTTGTTTTGCGATTGTCCGCATGGTTTTCATTGGTAATGTTTACAATATTTCCCAGATGATGAAAATAATTTTAAGTAGCTGCAGTATACAGGAGATAATCAGGAGATAATAAATAATGAGATGAGGGAGGCATACACACTGTTGGAAAATTACTGAAATTCAAGTAAAAAGTCTTGACAAAGATTGACCTAGACATCTCTCTTATGAACTTTGGTTTTGAACTCTCGTTTCTGTGATTTCCCTCAGATCACGAGGTGTTCCCCGAAAACTCAGCAAGAAGCTAATTCGACTCGAAACGTTTTACCGAAAACTTGATTATTATTTCTCTACTGAAATAATAATGACGTTTTCATGATTTGAATTCAGAAAAGGATCAACTTGGTCTAGTAAAATAAACCAACTTCTTCAACGCCGAATACAGCATATAAATCGGTATTTAGCCGCTGGAGAAACGCGTTATTTTCAAATTCTTGAAACTCACACCAGAAAAACGAGAATTTCCGAACTCACAAAGGGAATGGGAATGGTACCACTTGAATCGCGATAGTACCAACGATCATTCACTTCCGGGTGGCCTGAACGCGCCTTTCCCAACGATGTATAACCGCATCAAGCGGAAGAGAGTCGGACGACATCACGATCCAATGGGAATGGCCCAATGGTACAACCGTTAGAGCAAAATCTTCCATTCAATTTTTTCGTCCCTATCAATCCCGCGGATTCCCCTTGCAATCTTCAATGTCACTCGACAAACCACTGGATATTCTTAGATTTTTCCGAGCGACTTCGTCAGGTGAAATTTGGAATAACAATTAGCCGTGAATTTTCGCAATTTAAATCGGTTTTTCTTCAGTTCTGAAAATTAATCGCGCGGCCACTGGTGCTTGCGTGTCAATCGATGAGGCTCGTTGCACCACTCTATATTTCTCGGGATTATGTACCGATTCGGTGCTCCATTATGTCGAGTTAAAACATACATTATGTGGGGAGTGCGAGGAAAAACTTTTCGATTTTTGTGATCGAGGGAATTAATTGAGTTTCGGGATTTTCATTTAATTTGCGAGCATGTTCGGTGAGTTCATTGGGTGAGAATGAATAATGACGGAAAAATTTCGGGTAATTGATGGGCTCAATGCAATTAATTTTGTTAATTGGATATTTTACGGGATTTAATTGGGTTTGATGAGGCTTGAGAAGAAAAGTAATTCGTTGGTTTCGATGGGAATTGGGAATTCCATTCGGCAGTTGAATTTTTTCAGTGAATACATATTTCTGGAGAACATTTTTTCACTTCATAGGCAAGCTAAGCGGGGCTGATCATGATCGATCGTAACTCGGCGTCTCTCACATCCCGCGGCTGACAAATTACCCGGCGAAAGGGAGAGTCAGCCTGGCTGTACACACCCCCGCCTCATTTCTCTACCTCGAGGACTCGGCGATTTGTTTTTCATGATAAAAAGTGATTTTTTTCCGTCAACTCCTGGTTCATTCCCTCCGGAGATTGAAAATTGTTGGGAATTACGCGAGATTTGTTGCAATTTTCGTGATGATGAAGTGATTCTAGAGAGAATTTCGATATTCAGGTGATCAATCCCTATTTTTTTATCAAGATATGAAATTAATCCGTGAAAAACAATTTTCCACGCTTATGAACAAATTTCATTTTACGTTAAAGTATTTCCTAAGAGAATACCACCGAAAAATTCTACAAAAAATTTCCACTGAAATTGTACGGAATTTTCTCATTAAAATTGTCAATTTCATGGAGAAATTCATGGGAACTGTAAATTTCGATTCAATTATTCCGGGTAAAATTAATGAAAATTCCTGAAGATCTCTGAATTTTAAAGAATTCTTTCAAAAATTTCTGGACTTCTGGAAATTGTTTCCAGCAATTCCAATGAATGATTTTATGAATTTCCTGAGCACCAAAAAGCTCCATCAGCTGAAAAAAAATTCAACTCCCCAAACTCCGAGCGCGGCCAGTTCACCAACCCCTAAAAACAAGCAAACAAGAGCTGAAAAACTCACACGGCTTAATATATTCCCCAGTTTCATTCCGAGTAACTCTTTCCTCTGTCCACGGCTCTGCGGGTGAAAATAACGAGTCGAGCAATGCAGAGTTATGAAAAGATGTCTCTTGGAAAAAAGCATCCCCCCTCGCCGAAAAAAAAAACAGAAGTAAGTGAAGGGGTGCATCGCAGTGTATAAGACCGTTCGTTTTGTCCCAAGAGAGTTGCAACGACCGCGAGACGAGTTCAACGCATTTCTTTTTACCTCTCTTTCATACCCCGTACCCCGTATAACCGACACAGCCTCATGCCAGCAGGCGACATTGTTTTTCCAAGCTTTCACGTTGCTCGTACGTACATATACATACACGCTGATATTTTTGTTGTACCTGTTATCCCCTCGTTTTTCCAAGAAAAATACATTAAAACGAGTTTCAAACGTCCGCAGGATTTCTATACTTTTCTTTTTCACTTTTTCCCCTCATCATTCTGGTTCAACGTTTATACACACGTTGATATTGTCACTTCAGTTTGTGCCTTTGGTCGTGTCGAGCCATTGCTGGAGATGCCGTTTGAAGAGACTCTCTCGTGTGCTGATAGAAAAAAAATTATTTTATTGAGAATTTTTTTTGCTTGGAACTAATTTTTCAAAATCAAGATCTTATGGGGAATATCAATTATTTGTTCATGTTATGGAACACGAATAAACGAATCATAATTGTCCAAATCATTTAGGTCTGACGAAAATAGAATAATTCTACTTTCTCAATATTGCGTTTACTAAGGTTTTCTTCGAACAAAGTTGATTAGAATTAATAGCTAGAATTATGAGATTATCTCACATTTTTGACGTTAAGGACACGAGAATCTGAATGCAATATAGTGAAAATGATTTACCAGAGTATCAACAAACATTGAATTCCAAAGATTCACACTCTAAAGTGTGTTCTAGAAGGAATTAAATTGTAATTATGATTAAAATCTTATTCAGTGAGCATAGGAATTAGAACATGAGCAAATCATTTATTGTAATATGAAAATTTAACAGCTGATAAATTGGAACGTATGATTCTCATCGGTCGTGTTGCTTTTTGCAATGAGAATGATTATAAACAACTAATTGAAAAAAGGAATATCATAAAATATGTTTGACAATATGAGGAGCCATCTATAAACAATCAAGAATAATATCCTGCAGTTTGTACACTCATTTCTCGCACTCAGTGACTTCCTCCACTTGTTCTCATTCAAAAATCCAAAGTTTCCATTAGTTGGAGAGAGAAAGGGGCGGCGTTGGGGGCACGAAATTCACACAATGAGTGGAAATTCAGGTCCTTACCCTCTTTGTATACATGAGAACTTAACAAACAACCTGGGAAGTTTCACTGCTACGTGAAATAATAATGATCATTGCTGTGCCGAGAGATCCCTCTGTTTTCTCGGAGTTTTATGAGTTTTCCTTTTTTTTCGAGGACCAAAGTCAATATTGAGAGTTTCCGCAATATTTCCAGGGCTGTTTTTGTTCCACGGTAATTTGGGATGAGTTTAGCTACCCGGGAGATCGATAAATCTGATTGGAGCGAGTTGAAGGGATTGAGTGGGTCAACAGAACTGATGGAAATATTATTTGCAATTAAGATTAAGTATTCGTCGGGGCTAATTGAACCTTTGAACAATGAAAAGCTTTCGTTGATATATCAAGAAATATTTCAAGAAAATATTGATCTGAGTTTTCCTCATTTTCATTAAATTCCTCGGAATAACGGACCTGCAATTTAGTTTTTATTGAAAGTTTGAATTCTCAATGACGAAATTCACTGAAAAATACGAATAATTTGAAAAGATAATCCAAACTCCGAAGAAATTCAATCAAATCATTCACGATCGAATCGAGATAACCCCCGATGTTATGATTACCCTCGGAGTTCCCCTCACCTCCGGAACCCAATTAAAAAAAGCCCCAAAAAAATTATTAAAATAATTACGGAGCGCAACTGTGGATGGCTTGAGCCGGTTGCCAGCGCCAACACGCGATGAAATCTGATAAATCCCAGTGAGATCGAAGATTGCATTCCATCGGTGCGTTGGAAGACAGAATGCACCGACTCATCGTATTACCTGGACTACCTCTAACCCCCCTCCCCCCTTCCTCTTTTGTTTTTACTTTCTTTGTTCAACCGCAGTAAAGTAGATCGATGACATTTGTGTTGCGGTAACACAAGCTCTCGAGTGCGGTCTGGCGTAGGGGAAAGTGGGGTCATTCCATACTCCCTCCCCCTCCCGCCCCTTTCTGTGAGGATTACTTCAGTAATTAGTGCACTGCAAAAATTGAGGTTTGAATTTCAGTCATTTTTTCAGTCATTTTTGACACCTCATAAAAAATAATCCACCGTTTTACAAACAAGTTTTATTATTTATTTATAAGAGGGAAATGTTTGAAAAAATATAAATATTTTGCGAAATTTAATCTAGATAATACTGACTGGGTATGAATTTTTTCAAATTTTTTCCATGCAATTTAGTGGAAAAATTTGAAAACTGAAAATATCCAAAAGTACAGCGCGGCCCGGCCGAAGGGTAGAGCTACTTTAAAACGACTGAAATCGTCAGACATTTTGGAGAATTTCAGACAATTCTGGTGATTCATTTATGATGTAGAACCCATTGTTTTTGCAGTGTAACAATCATAGAAATTCAATTGCAATCCAAGCGTGTTTTGCATTCCCCGAGCCCCTCGTGTATTCGAGCACGTACGTTAATACAGCCCTCTGATTATGCGCGCTTCAATTTCAAATATTCGGGAATTGCGAACTGTCAGTGGTAAGGTACAATGAAGCCGTAAGCTGGATTCACCGGTTGAGAGGGGCTTTTGCCTTTGTCGAGGGGCTCAGTGCAGGCGACCAAAACTATGGTGGAAGGAGAGGTTTCGATAAATTCCTGTTGCCGAAACCACTCTGAATGCACAAGTGCATGTGTATGATGCCTTCGAAAACAACTGAAATTTTAGTCTGGTTATGTCTGCTCAGCCGTGAGGCCATCATGTATTAAGGTATTCTTGGCGTGGTCAGGGGAGATCGAAAAAAAGTCCTAGAATTTTTTATGCATTCCTTAATCTATTCCAAAAGCCTGTACAAAATCCCAGAAAGCCTAGGAGAAGGGTTAAAATGCAGGAATTATTATAAAAATGCAATTCAACACGTGCTCCTAGGGAAAATCAGAAAGAATGAGAAAACGCATTGAAAAAATGTCGCCATGTTCCTGAAATTTTGCATGTAGGTGGAGTTTTCATCAGAGAATATTTTGCGAAAAAATTCAAGTGGCCCAGGAGAATTGTTTAGGAGGGATCATTAAAAAACTCGTGAAAAATAGAACTTCTGCGTGCGCAGCTTGGAATAGCGACAACGTCGAGGTTAGAAATCGTGGAGGGGCAAGCGCGGCAAATACAAATGGAGTTGTGATGATATATTTCGCTGTGGGAAAGAACACAACAGCTGAGTGAATCAGTGCTGCCAACTCATACCTCGAGCGGCACAACGCTGTCACTTTTTCTATCCATATTAATTATCTTCCGATTTTCCGAAAGACAAACTATAAAAATTAACAAAGGCTTGAATTATGTATAAAAAAATTGAAAAGTTGTTAAAAAAATATTTCGAACCCAAAAGTTTTCGAAACAGATTAAAATTTTTCAATTGAAATCTCGTCATTTGTTCAGTGATTGGTTGTCCGCGAACAATAGATCCCCTCGCCATAAATACCTCCAGATTCCTCAGAATATCTATAATGCAAGTCTTCATGTCTCAATTAAAAACCCCAAAAACCACTCGAAAAGGGGAGAAAAGTATCTCAACCTCCGACACTATTTTCTCCAGCGAAATTGTTCTAATGAAACGGTCCACAAATTTCAATGAACAAAGGCTTCCATGAAAAAGTCCCCAGAAACCTCAACAAAACCCGTCGGCAATAACTGCCTCTCATTTCCCTTTCATTCATCAGTGACCTCCGGGTGCAGAAAGAAACTCACCCCCAACCCGGAGACCGAGAGACCTCCGACTGAATAAAAAGAAAAAAAAACACCGGAAAAGTATTCGAATAGAGGGATAAAAGTCAACCCAGCGGAATATTTCACGTTGAACAGTAGACGAAGTTAAGAACACGAGGGGGAGAGAAAAAAATAGTGGAGAGGAAAACCGTGTGTGGAAAAGGAGTGGCCCCGAGCGGCCGTAAAATCAACAGGTCTGTGTGTGTACGCTCCGTGAAAAGGCGCTGGGCGAAGTTTTAATACTGCCGCCACCCTCTGCCCCTCGACGGCATACGCAAGAGAAAGGAGACAGCGAGTAGATTGCAAAAAGGGAATTCCGCCCGAGAAACGAATTTTCAAAGGAATTAATCCAGTGGAGGAAAAAAAAAGAGGAGGAAATATCGGTTAATTCTCTGCTGGACCTCGGCACGGGGCGATATAGCCACGAAATATCGGAGGATTGGACGCGGAGGAGGATGTAGAGAAGTAAAGTGAGAGATTGTAAAGCCAGAACGATGCTAGCTTGCGTTTATCCGGCGGAGAGCTTCAGGACGAAAGCCGTTACGGTGAAGCTGAAGCACGGTGGAAGGTCCAAGAAGAAAACAAAGTTGCTGTCGGTGAAGGAGAGACCCGGCATCGCCAAGCCCGATGTTCCTGTGACTCCTTTGACGAACAATGAGGTAGGTCGGTAGTGGTGGAAACCCTTTTCTTTTTCGTATTTTGTGGACTCTCGGCGTTGAATCGGAGTCGGAAAAACATTTTGTACGCCCGAAAATAATGACAGACTTGTAGAAATTTTTGTCTGAAATATCCGGTACACTTTTCGGAAATTTGAGCGAATTTAATTATCACTGGAATTTCAAGGAATTTTGTCATTGAAAATTCGGGATTTCGTGGAGAAATGAAAGAGAACTGTAAATTTCAGTTCCAGTTTTCCCTGAAAATGAATAGAAAACCAGAAAATTCTGGTAAATATATTCTTGGATTTTCAGGAGAGTGACACTGAATGCGATTTAGGGGGGAAAAAAATAATGAAATTTCAGATTTCACTGAAAATTCAATGTAATTTGGCACTGAACATTCATATTAGACTTGAAATGCAAATAAATTGAGGAATTCTCGTCTTTACGCTGCTTAAAATTCTGGAATTTCACTGAATTTTCAGAGAATCCTGAAATATCATTTTTTTATAACAGTGCATGTTTAATTTTGAGACTTGCGATCTCAAATTGGGACTTGTGCATGTCGCGATTTGAGATTTAAAATGTCTTAGATTAATGTAAAAACCTGAAAATCCCGGATTTTCTAGAAATTAAGACAGTTTGGGAAACATGCAAAAAAGTGTTTTCAAGAAAAAAAATTCAGAGCTTTCCCAAAAAAATTGAAACAATGCGGCAATTTTCGAAAAAATTCAAGAACATTCTCCGGTGTTCGGAGAATTTCAGGAAATTTGAGACGTTTCCAAAATAAAATCTAGAAAATCCTAGAATTATCAACAGTTTTCAAAAAAAATCCGCGATTTTCCAAAATTTCTGTAAAATTTCAAAAAAAATGATGAAAATAAAAAAAAAATATTATTAATATTTCTCATTCATTTATCCATTGGGTATTTTTTTTGCAATTTTTCAATTTTTTTTTTTATTGTTGACAATTCTAGGATTTTCTAGATTTTATTTATCTGTTTTATTTATTTATTTTGGAAAACAATTGACTCCAACAACAAAAAAGGAAGCCCTAAACACTGAAGCTATTGCCATCGCCCATGCTAACTACAAACATCCGGAGAAAATGCTATTCCATTACTAATTGAAACGTGTGCCCACCCGCTTATTCTCCCAAAGTCATCAAACCTGCGATCAATACCACTCAAATTACCGTCTCTTCCTCCATCAACCGATTATCAGAACTAATCTTCCGTTCTGTTGTTGGACCGAAAAAAATAATACACGTGAAAAATGTGGCAAACAGAAAGAAGAAAAACTTCCGAGCGATCTATCACTTTCTGGAGTAATAGATCATAAAGTGGAGTCGCAATGAGTGATAGACGAGGCTAAGAAATACAGGGATTCTTCCCACACCGCAAATGTCCTCCGGAGTAATTATTTTCCGAATCTCGTGGAGAATAATCTCCCCCGAGACTCCGGCGTTATCCTTTTCATCTGCCTTCCTTTCGGTTTCCGATAGCAACCCAACCCTCTATAAAAGACATCAGATATATCCTCAGTGTCATCATTTTTTCCTCTTCCTCTTCCTCCGTGATACTGTACTTTTTTTCACAGGCAGTGAAATGCGAGAGATTGGGAAAAGAGGGACCACCTGCCACACATGATACACAGGCACATCTGAGCAATAGTTGAGAGATATTTTCGCTCGAGGAACAGTCTGCAGGCCACTGAGACTGCTTGACAAATAGTATATGTTCAAAAAAAAGAGAGAAATGGGTTTTGCGGGGGAAGAGGACATTTTCAGGGAAAATGCCCCTCTGGGGAGTCGATTATCGCACTGGATTTTTTATCCATAAGCATTGTGGATGATATTCCGATATTTGATGGAGTGGAGTTGATAAAAATCATGGGGAAAATCGCGGTAAATTTTAATGTACGAAGGGTAATTGAGGAGTGAAATTTCAATTGAATAAAAAAACACGTGTGTTGATGGCAAAATTATTGTTCTCTGTGGATCGAAAAAAAAAGTCTTATTTTGGGATTTATGATCTCAAATTAAAACATTTAACAGTCCAATGGAATTGACGTGCTCGACCACATGTTTTCGAGTTATTGAAATTCCTTTGGGGCGTATTCAGGTCATATTCGTTTTGACAGGCAAAATTATAATACAGAATTAAAATTATTTTATTGCATATAAAATCAGGTAACCGTATTCCACAATTTTTCAAATTTTATTATAATTTTTATTACATTAATTATGAATTAACTTTTTCAATTTTTCAAACATTGAATTAATCATAAATCAAATTTTTTAATTTCTCAAATATTTTATAAATCGGTAATCAACTTCGCAAGAATGATGATTATTTAATTAATTGCAAAATCAAATTCAGATTTTTGGAATTAATTGGTTAATTATAATTGAGAATTGAAAATTATTTTAAAATTTAAATTGTAAAGTAAGGAACTGTGATTATTCTGTGGTAAACTTCTTTTAAAATTACTTATTATTAACAATTTTTGCCATTGACAGCTCAGAATGAATTTTTTTTATTTTTATTTTATTTTTTATTTTTTTTTATTTTCTGTTCTTAGTAAGAATTTCGGATTTTTATGCAACAGATTGGACGTCAACAACAGTCATTCAATCATGTAATTACTATTTTTCTCCAGAATTTCTTTTAGAATAAAAAATTTCCCTGAAGAGGAATGCCTTCAGCATTTGAAACATAGCGCAATTTGATTAGTGAATTTGATTATTTTTTGTTGCTACTAACCTGAACATGGCCCAAAGGAATTTTAATAACTCTAAACACTCTCCCGTTCAGACCTTTGAAAATCTCATTCTAAAACCTTTGAAACATTGAAAAAAATTATTATTTCGGATGTCAGAATCCGTCATCCCTCCCACGTATTCCCCTCCACCGTATAAATATTATTTCACCCCTTAAAAACTTCCATAATTCTCGCTCAATGAATAAGAAAATATTTGAGAGGCACAATTTCCTTGAACAAACCCAGACCATCTGGCTCATTAATTACCTCGAAAGTAAAAAAAATGAATTCAAAGTCAACATTAATTTTTTCCCTCTCTCCTCCACTCGTCCTTCCTCCCTCAACGCCCGGTGGAATTTTCAGATCGTTCCACAAACTTGAACAATTCCAATTTAGTCAAAAATTCAGAGGGTTGAATGGAATAAACATTATGGAGTGACATAGAAATAGGGAGAAGGGAGGAATGCGTCCTGTCGTCGAGTTTAAAATCCGATGGAAACCGGGGGAAAATCCCGACGGCAGGAGTAATCAAGAGTCTGCCAACGGTGAAATTAATCAGGGGAGCTGGATGAAACTGGAGACGGTTTGGAGGCTTGAGGGGTTTATATGGGAGGAGCCACCATTTAAGCATGCAAATAAATTGTTGTGAGTCTGTCTCACTGCCAGGCAACTCTCGCTGATGCACCTCTTTACCGGATTTATGCCAGTGTAGGAGGCGTTCATGGATTAAATTTGAAGAGATCGGGGGGGAGTGGGGTTTATGTCATTCTGGTGACTCTTCAGCCAACACTCGCTCCGAGTCTTCTGACGGGTTTACCAGGGCGACACTAACATCATTCTGCTTTTGCTGTTTTCACTCTCGTTGACACTCGGCAAACTCACTCGTGGGGCGGGTCCAATGTGCGAGTTAGAACGGGGTTTCAAACTGTTTCTGTTTATCATGAAACAGTCAACTTGGGGTTGGATTTGGAGACCGCGGTTTTGGCTGCACTGGTCAAAATTTTGCACTGAAATTTAAGGTTGGAGTCTTAGAAATATCTGACAAGTACCAAAAAGTCAGATCTTGGATTTTGCCGTGAAACTAGTTTCACGGATATTTCGAGAAATTTTGTCTAAAATTCGTAATTTCGTGGAAAAATTCAGGAGAATTGTAAATTTAAGATTAATTATTCCGAGAAAATTAAGAAAAAAACTCATGAATAAAAACGAAAAAATTGTGTACAAACTCCAGAAATATATAATCGTCATCCCCAGGAAATTTCAAAGTCTCCAGATATTCCCGGTGACTTGGCGCAGTGGGTAAGTTCGTTGCCTCACGGGTAGAATGGTGGGATCTAACCATTTAAAGTCTTGATCATCATCGCAGTATCCCCTAACCGGGTCGAAGCGATGTAAAATAATTTTAAAAAAAGTCTCCAGATAATTTAAACTATTAAATGCGCTAATTTAAACTATTAGAATGGAAAGCAGTGACAGTCGAATCTTCTGCTACTTTCAGCTTGATGAATAATAAAATAGTTCTGCACACTTGGTCCCCCTAAACAGATAATTTTACCGTGAAAAACTCCACTGAAAACGTAACAAAATAACGTAAAAATTTAACGACATTCGTCGCCACTGAATAAGTATATTTGCAACGGGGAACTGCGAAATACACTTATCCCAGTGCAACAGTAGCTCGTGGATTCCTCACCATTAGCATTAATGACACCCATTTTACCCAGCGCCGCATGCACACTCCCATCCCCAGGGATTTGAGCACCATTTTACCTCAAAAACTGAATGTATATCCGGCGAGGTTAAAAAGGAATCTCTACTTCGGGGAAATATACACACCGGTATATTCCACCTTGCCTCGTCATAATTGAGCGTCCGCGAATCCATTAAAAATATTGCCCCACGAATATTCATGCACCCGCCCGTGGAATATTTTTTTTATCTAAAAATAAGTATCTCCACACTCGAGAGAGTATCGAACTCCCTGAAAACTGAATAATAAAAACAAAAAGTCATCTCCACTCTACGCATATATTTTTCAACATCAAAGGAATGAGCCCTCGTATTTCTTCTCCACCGCAAAAAAGAAAATACAAACGAGAGAAATAAGATGAAAATAAGATAGTGCGAGATGGGAAAAAGAATTCTTAAGCTGAGAATTTTATTTTCTATTCAAAGAAGTACCTTTTTTGAGGGTCACATGACACAGAGAGCAATTTTTTCCCGACATCTGTAGAGAAAAATCCTGGAACTACGTGAAGTTTGATGAATGAAAATAAATGATAGTTTTCTGGAAGTAAAAAATATATTCCTCTGTGTAGGAGAGGCAAACCCTTCGGACACTTAGGGTCATGCATAAAATATCGCGCAACGGAAAAAAGAATTCTTAAGCTAAGATTTTTTTTCTTTACTCAGAGCAGCACAATTTTTGAGTCGTTGAGCGTAACGAGGAGAAATTAATTTGAAATGCCTCAATGAGAATGTTTTTATTAATATTGAGGTGTTTATGGCGAGGTGGGCATGCAGAAGGTGAGACGGAGGGGAATCTTTTGTTCTCTCGCAGAAAACCACTCGCTGAACAAAAAAAACGTCTTAAAAAACGAGTTTAAAATATCAAAAATCTGGATTCGATTGCAACTACTGTAATTAAAAAATACAAAAGCAGAATTCTTTATCCCCAATAAATGTGACTAATGAAAAAACCGAAATTTCTCCCAGTGAGAAAAATATCACCCGCATTAATGCGTCGTCTCGTCCTGTCCATATCAGAGAGTAACATAAATCCTTGGCTTGTCAAAGTCACCGGAATTTCCCCTCCTCTGCAAAATGCCACACTCGACGCTTTCGATAATGGCCAGGCTCTTGTTGCCCCCCCCCCCCCCCCTCGTGCGCCCAACCCCGCTGCTGAACCGGGCGTGAATTAATTTCCTGTTAGTCGGATCATGCTCATCAGCATCGATGTGAATACGTTCGCTGGTTGCCAATGTGAAAAGCAGAACAGATTGGACCACGGGGGGAAATGAAGCACCGCCTGGTTTTGTCGAATGTATCTATCTCCAATTTCTCTAACGCGGGCTTCAATTGTCGTTGTTTCGAATTTTTTTATCATTCAATCCATTGATTTTCCAGTGGGAAAATTGAAGACGTCAATTCCATTTTATATTTTTACATTTGCATTTACATTTTTTTACTGGAAATGTATTCAGTCAATTCTACATTGAAATCAACACTCTTTTCTTCATTCTAATTATGAAAAAATTATTACTGTTTAATATGAAAATGAACAACTGAAATCCATTAAATTTAGTTCGAAGATTTGAAAATCCCGCGTTTTTTCAGTGACTAACTTCACTCGACTCATCGACCAATCAGAGTTGGGGCTCATCGATCAGACCCTTTCGATATATCTCGACTTGAAATAACTTCACAACCTGTTCTCCTTCCAAGCCATTCAAATCACCAAATTACTTGTGATTTTGTGCCCAACAAATTTCAATTCACCTTCAAAAACCACTCAAACTCCCTTAAATCACCGTCACATTTTCGCGATAAAAAATTCGTATCTATTTTCCAATCGACAATATTTCACCCCAACTTTTATATCCGCATTGTCCTACGAGTGTCGCACAAGAGTCGGACAGGGGAGGAAGAGGAAAAAAAGTTTTCGAGGATCATTCCTGGAGGGAGCGATCGCCAGTTGTTCTCTCCTGTTCTGTTCCAGTCCCCGCGTGCACAATCTGTTTCCAAAATTGTTGGAACGAGAAATGATAGAAATGAGAACAAGCTGGAGAGCAAAACGAGTGAAAAAAAATGAATAAAATTCATATGTCGTTTTATTTTCATAGCAGCGTCGGGGGGAAATTTTGCGACATTATTGGATTTGGTTCAGCGATATGTGGGTGGGGAGAACACACCTTTGGTTTAGTGGCCATAAGTGAGGGTATGCGAGACGTGCAACTATATCCCTTCTCATTTCCCCTTTGTCAGCAAACTTCAATAAAGGCGCTCGTTTATCAAGAAACCTTGTGGGATATATAGGATACGTAGTCACTAGAGAGTTTCACGTTAGGTCTTTTGCTGTAGCCTACCCCAAGTGATCTCGCCGTTTTTTCCACTCATCCTCAAGCCACACTTCAAAAGCACCCCGCAAACTACCTCCCGAGGTAATTATAATAGCTCCACATTTTCAAGGTAATTAATTAATGATCCTGAGAGGGGGCCGGGGGGAGGAGGGAGAAATTGATGAAAAATATTTCAATCAAAAGCGCAATTAAGCTGCTTCTCCATTGAAAGGTCCGGGGAAAAATCCGCTCATCATTTTCACGTGACAGGAAAGCTTGACAATAGGGGCAAAAGGAAAATGCTCGTGTAATTGCACTGCCGAGCTGAATTACACATTTAATTTTTGCGCGGCTCTCTCCCCGGGATTTCTCGACGTTTGCATCGACAACTCGTCGACCTTGGAATTCCGGGGCTCACCCTCTCCCCCTTTTTCACGCTTTGACGCGCCGCGAACACTCAAATGTGTTATGTCAAACGTGACAAAGGGGGCGATGAGGGGTTTTGTAATGGTGAAATGTTAAAAATTCGGAATGCCAGAGATGAAAACGTCTGACTGACAATTTTCTTGAGAAAATTCGGCGGGTGCAAGCTCTCTGGTGAAGAATAATGCGGCGTGGTTATTCACGATTGGCTGACGTCGGAGAATGAATCAAAAATGAAAGACTTCGGCTTAATTGGAGACATTAGACGCAAATGGGGCTTATCGGCAATTTCGTGGAGAATGAAATGTCGAATGTCTTGAAGTAAGACGTTTTTCGGTCTGGGAACGAGGCGGTCGATAGGTGAGATATTTTCCCGATGTCAGGGAATACAAGTCATCAAATTTAGGACATTTTCTAGGGCATTGTATTCTCCAAATCCAAAATTTACGATTTTTTGAGCCAGGATAACTAATTTTGCATCATCTGTCGTTGAAAAAATTTATTTTTAAACCAATATTTATGGATAGATTAACAATTTCAACATTCGGGCGATGTTGGGTGTCAACATTGTGGCAATGTTGGCTGCCAACATTGTGGCAATGTTGACTATCAACGTTGGGGTACTGTTGCCTGTCAAGATTGAGGCAATGTTGAATCATACAATATAATTTAAAATACATCATTATAAAAATTCCATTCGGAAGCAAACTGTCTGAGTTCACTTGAAGACTGCTCCGTCACTAGTCATTTATGACAGCAGAACTACGACAAGACATTAACCTAATTAAGACACCTAGAATGCATGTCTTGATGTCTTAAATTGAGGCGCAAACGTCTGAACGACGGGGACAAAAGTGTCTCAATTTCAGACCCTCGTTTTTCCATCCTTATCCGTTAAAATCCACCCCAACTGAATTCTCCCAAAATTCCTCAACACTTCCCCAAAATTCTTCCGCAAAATCTAATAGCAACGAAAATTGTCATTCATTACGCAAATAGTTTATATTCGTTGGGGGCGTTATGGAGGGGGGCGTACATCCGAAAAACCGCAGAGTCAATTTATCAAGTACCACTACCACCATCTACCTCCCACCCTCGGAGTTCCCTCCTGGAATGCCGGTGTACGTGCAGCTCTTTCCGAGCAGAGGGACTCCTCACCAGTGTGTCCTGCTCTCCCCTCGATTCCCCAACTACGCTTTCAACCGTTTGGTTACTTTCATCCGCCTTCACCCACCGCAGGAAAAGCCCCTTCGGCAGGGGTGGGTTTACACGCCTCTGCAAAATGTTATATATCATTAGTTGGACCTCCATAGTCGGGCAAGAGGAAGTACTCGGAATTGCCATTTAAAGCAGAAGTAGCATCTCTTTGCTGGATTTCCAAGGGCTTGTGTGTTTTCAGCATAAATCATTCAGTTTTATGAGTTAATCCGATCATTTTCAGATGCCATCATTTCAGAGAAAAATGAGAGATTTATTTATTTATTTTATTGAAACACGAATCCAACAGCAATTCATTGTTTATGATCATTCTCATTGCAAAAAGCGATACGACCGATGAGAATCATATGCCCCAATTTATCAGCTGTTAAATTTTCATATTACAATAGATGATTTGCTCATGTTCTAATTCCTATGCTCACTGATACTCTGGTAAAAGTGCGTGCCCACACTGTTATCAATTCTTAGTTAGTTCACACGATAATTCAATTAATCTGTTGTTCATCTCATCAATATAATTCCGTGCTTAGAATATTGTCATCTCGTGTTTTCAGCACCAAATTAAAAATTAAAATTCATTTGGAATATTGAGTGACAGCTTCTTTTTATTCATATCAGAAATTTTGTATTTGGATATTAATATTATCTGTTCAAAGTGAAAAAATCGATCATCATTTTCACTATATTGCATTCAGATTCTCGTATCCTTAACGTCAAAAATGTGAGATAATCTCATAATTCTAGCTATTAATTCTAATCAACTTTGTTCGAAGAAAACCTTAGTAAACACAATATTAAGAAAGTAGAATTATTTTATTTTCCTCTGACCTAAATGATTTGGACAATTCTGTAGTGAATTGGTAAACTAGGATAAGTGCATTTCAACTGAGGACAATTATCAAGCGATATCTCGTAAATAAAAACAGATATCGAAATTTTTGTCAGGAACTTTTTTGTAGCCCACATCTCCCTCTACAAAAAAGGTTCCAATAAAAATTTCGATATCTATTTTTATTTACGAGATATCGCTTGATAACTGTCCTCAGTTGAAATGCACTTATCCTAGTTTACCAATTCACTACAGAATTATGATTCGTTTATTCATGTTTTATAGAATGGCATTAAATTCTCTTTTGTTTGTTAGCCGAGCTTCATGGAAACTCGACGCAAGACGATTGTACTCATGAAAACCGCCTTACTCTCTCCATTCGTTCGAGATATTGCCCATGCCTTTTTTAGAATGGATAGGGATTTGAGGAACATAAATAGGCTATTCGTCATGGCTCAGGAATAATCGTCCAATATCAGGACCCTTCCATATCCCCTCTGTATCCATCAGGAAAACCCCTGTCGGATAGACCACAGGAAGCCGGCAGTTTATCACCGAGGTTGTGTACCATAACCATGCACATTTTACCACCCACATTTGACTTCACCTCGGTGTACACAAGCCTCAACCTCCAAATGCCCTTCACACTGTCGACACTTGTGGTTTGGACAGTGGCGTCTTCTACACAAACAGTCTCCATTACACATGTACGAGTTCGAAGGTAAGAATATGGTGGTGGAGTTCGTAGCATTCCACACGCCAAGAAGCCACGAAAATTATCTCTCAGTGAGAAATTCAATACCCGTCAGAGGTACACACCACCACCACCACCACCACGAGGGCTCTGCGGATATCGGATAAAAATGTCTCGGGGGAGACACGTCTGGATTTTCGATAATCTCTTGTCAAACTTTTTCGTTGCACTTTTTAGTGTACCCTCACTGAGATGATTTCTTTTCTTATGTTGCACTCTTCTCTGATTGTTTTTATTGGGACAAGAGAGGTGGACTTATCAATGAGGATTCACGGGGCACTGTCAAATATTTATTAAAAGGCATACCGCCAGAAAACAATTGTTTTTCCGGGATAATTTTGTAATAATTTTGTAATTTCGTAATATTATATTATGTTACTAGTGCGTAAAGTTCCACTTTTTCGCACTCACATGTAATCCTATTTTATGTGATACCTGCTAAAATAATTGGTTTTATGCACGGCTGCCTAAAGCGAAGCTTTACGCCCCGTCGTGCGCATGCGAAGCGTCCGTAAAATTTCACTTTACGCACAAGTGATTAAATTTTTTTTTTACTCTCACAAGGGTCAAAGAACACTTTTCCCACGAGGGTCAACCCCTATTTTCCCCCACAAAGTATGAAAAATTGAATTTTGCGGACGCAAGGCATCGATAAAATTTTATTTTACGCACAAGCGATGAAATTTAGTACATTATGTCATTAGGCGATAAAAGTATTATCTGGCGAATATGGCTTTGCCAGATAATACTTAAAAAAAAAAACAAAACTATCATTGTATTTTCCTGAAAAGAATTATTATTATTTCAAATAATTGATTTTTCAGTTTTATAATTATTACATTTTATTATTACTATTATCATCATTATTCTTATTATTATTATTACAGGTATATATATACTACTGTATATCGCCACCGTCCTTCTAACGGCTCGCCTTCGGCTCGGATTATAATCACATTCGCCAGATAATGCTTTTATCGCCGTGTGATATACGCTATTTTATGTCGTTGGGCCCAAAAACCGCGATCTAACCGAGCGAAGCGAGGTTAGAATCACGGTTTATCGGGCCTAATGACATAAAGTATTTTTTCATTGAATTCCAATTTCGCTCCACAATTACCTCTCACACAATAAAATAGTCCGCGATTTTCTCGATAAATTTTATTCAACTTTTATTTATTCACCCCTCGTTACTCTCGTTTTACCCATTTTTTTATACATAATTTCTCATGTTGCATTTAATTTTATGAGATAATAAAAGCGTATATTTTAGAACAGATTACGCCGACGAGACGGTATTAATAAAACATGAATACAATTCTGTATTAAGTGTTTGGGTTGAGCTCCAGTGGAGGATTTTTATTCCATGCCAAATGTAACTAATATTTTTTATTGCTTTCTGTTTTTTTTTTCAGTTACCAGTGGGCGGGGGTGGGGCCGTGCTGGTGCTCAGCGAACTCGAGAGCATGGCAGCTAGGCAACAGCGAGAGATTGCTCAGCAGAGACGTCTCCTTGAACAACGAGAAGCCCGGCTGGCCGTGCTTCGAGGCGCCCAGGTATGTAAACAATATTTTTATTTATTCAGCCAAGTTGTTTATGTATTGGAGAAATATTCCCCGGGTACGGAGGTAAATTATGGGTACATGGTTGAACACTTGTGCTCGGAGAATTTTAGAGCTGTTGCAAATGCTGTGTAAATATTGAAAATTCAAATTTAAACGGATAATTGTTTGTTGATGCACGTGTGCGTCGCAGAAAGCCATCTTTTGGTAAAGTCGGATGCCAAATCTGGAGAAGAATTCGTGGTATACGTATCTGCATTTTTCTTCTTTGAAGTTGTGGGCAGGCGTGCACATCTAACTTCGTAAATTCTTCAGCTGTAGATTGTCAGAACGTGTGCGGAGAGACATTTTTCCTTATTTTCACTGGAATTCTCGTGCCAATCTGTACACAACGTGATGATGACATGATGTGTCATTTCTTTTTCAAATACTTCACTTATTTTTCTCAGTTTGTCCTCATTTATTTATTATTATTTCATGTTTTATTTTATTTATTCTTTTTTATTTTTTGTTTCCATTCTTTTTTTTCTCAATTTTTCTTGTATTTATAAAAAAAAACGTCTTATTCTCAGGCATTTTCAATTTTCTGTCTAATGTCTTGAATTAAGACATATTAAAGCCGTTGTTCCAGTTAAAATACGTAACTTCAAGCACCTCTCGAGCATCCCATAGACATCAGTATCTCAGTAGATAATTGACACCTCGAGAAACGGGGGAATTCCATCGACAAATGTCTCTCACTCCGTATGCCACGAGATAGTTTCCACGAGAACGACCTCATTACGTAACTCCCATCCATCCAGAAGTTCCGTCCAGAGCCTCCACCAAAGGGTCTTCCTTCCGCGCGAAAGTTCCAGAAAAATATTACAGCTCTCTGTAAATCCCCTCATGCTTGCGGTATCTGATCTGAGGAAACAAGCCAGCGATTTGCAAATCTTTCTTATTTCTAATCGACTCGAGTCTCTTTGTTCAACTTCAGGAGTCTTCGGCACCTGCTGGTTGCTGTAATTTTTCTCAACACTCTTGCTCCAATGGTGTATATCGAGCTTGTTACGATATTAAAACCCACCAACCGCAAAATTATACACCGAGAAGGTGAATTATTCCGTAATACACGAGTCCGTTTGAATTATTTATGTAATTTCTACGGGCGATGAGGAACAATTCAAAAACTATTGCGTATATCCTGCTCGTAATAATTGCACACTCGTATTACTAAGTACACATGAATTTCCGTTGCGCACAAGTTGTGTATCTTCATTGTGTACAGCATGCATTTTCATGACAAGTTAATTTCACTTCGTTAAGCTATTCAAGACCCTCAATTCTGTAATTTCCAAGTTTACATCGGCATTTCTGGTGGTGAAGATCTTGGGAGTAGACTGGCAAGATGATGGACCATTGAAATAGTTGATGTAACTTTCTTTGGGCGAAAATTTCCTAGGATTGCTGGCGGGAAGGAGAAACCAAGATCGCAAGATTGAGCAATTTGTTCTACACGGGGGGAAAAGTTGGACGAAAATTATCTGGGAAATCGCGGCAAATTTCGCTGTACGAAAGGTAATCGTCCAGCGAAGCTGTGATTCAATAATAAATACTTTTTGCTGAGGATATCTTGCGATTACTTTTTTCTCGAGATCCCACGCCACAATCCCAATCATCAATCTGTGCGATGAAAATCCCGACCCGTTAAGCGTTTCTCTGCCAACACAAATGAGTTCCGTAACTTCTAACTAAAGCATTTTATTCCACAAATTGCTGCCCCTACACGCAAGCCCCGATTAGTCCTCATCAGAGTTTAACCAAACTGCCCCCGTGAAAACAAAATTAATGAGTAATTTTGGGATTACAGAATTGGGTATTAGCATTCACACAAATTTACGAGGTAGTTAAAATCTCATTTCCGAGCTGAGCTTGTGTTATCTCTCGCAAATGCATCCCCCAGTTTTGTAATTGGAGCATCAGCCTGGGCGTGTAACACAGCACATTTTAGAAACATCAAGCTTGTTCTGAAAAACTTTGCGACAAGCCAATCTTACTTTGCCGTAGACAAGCATTCTCATCAATATCTTGGTCAACAAGAGAGGAGCCTCTCCCATAAAAAGTGCCTCTTATCGCAACAACTACACCCTAACCTCCGCCAATTCAATTAGTGCACCATCTTGATGTTTCCCCATTTCAAAGGAAACAAAGAATCTCCAAATGCGTCAGTATCACGTCTGACATTGACCACAAGGCGGGAAGTTATAACTGCAACATTGGATAACAATGAGTGGCTTTGAGGGGGGCCCTTATCACGCTCAATGTGATAAGCTTCTGATAAGTGAGGGCACTTGTCTGCCAAGCCCAGGGGATATTAACACACCTTCGTAATGCCTCCTAACCCAACAACGCCCGTCCTCTCTCGTCCCTTTAGCATTCTGCCATGTTCACCAGTTTTCTCTACTCATTATCGCTGGATTCATTATGCCATTAATGAGCCAAACCAACACTGGTGGTACATGACATTACGTCTAAAGGGATTAACTCCCTTTAATCTCCTTTGTTGTCTCCTCTGCACATTGTTATAGGCAAAACTGATTAGCTTAATCCATTTAATCCGTTCATTGGTGCTTTGAACGGGTTTCAGTTGCAATTATTTTTTATGAGTGAACCTTTCTTCAATAGGTTTTTACTCTTGATTATACACGGGGAAAAAAGGTGGCGGTAAATTACCAATAAAGTCGAGGAATCGGGGAGCCATTATCGGCTTTTGGTAAGGGCTACACTAATTTACAGTTGGCGCTCTTCGGACATTACTCTCTGAGGAGTACTATAAAAAGAAACAATTATTGCATTCTTGATGAAGATGATTCTTGATTAACGATCTTAGTTTCTCGAAAATTGGTAAATCCATCATGATTTTAGAGAAGTTACTAGCTGGGAGAAAAATTCCCTAGTGACCAAACGAAGAAACTGTTCACACACTTGGAGTTGTTCCATTGAGAGTTTTCCTGCATGCTAGTGCGGATGTCGATCGTCCTCATTAATTAAAAATTAGAAAAAAGAAGATAATTTATCGAGATGGCACTGATTACAAAAATCCCTAGGGCAACAAAACAAAAATGTGTTGGTACTCATGTTGGAACTGACTTTCGTGTTTAAAAGTCCAGCCGGATCCTCATGTCTGCGAAAAACTTTTTCAATAACTAATTCAATTTTTAAAAAAGACAAATTTCTCCACGAAAAATTTTGTAAAAAAAAATCTATTTCTTAAAAATTCAAATTCAAATTTTAATATCCAGATTTTATTTACCTCCTTCACAACAATGCAAGATCAACTTTTTCGTCGAGGTTTTTTATGCTTTATACTTTTAGATTTTTCTTCTTTATTCATCTTTCGAATTTTCCTGGGTCTGACGGAGGAGACCCGATATCATATAATCCTATTCATATCGGTTTTATCCTCTCGGCGCCGTAAATAGGGAACAGGGAGGTGGGTATCGCAGTTTAGTGGAGGTGGTGAGCGCAGTGGGTGCTCATTTTATTTTCACGAGTATCTCCAGTCCAGGTCGTATCGTTGTATTTCGATAGTTCTTCGTATACATTAGATAGTGAAGTACATTACAGAGACACCCCTCTGCGGTGATGTGGGGCTTCTTAAGACGAGGGCTTTGCAGGGCATTCACCTTCCAGTAAGTCAGCTCAGGAATGAGAGCGAAATGGGATACGGCAGATTTTCCTTCAAATTTCATTAGTTTAATTTGTCTGATCTGCTGAGATGTTTGTACTGATTGTGGTTTATTGTCTTCTAGGAACCAGCACAGCAGGAAAGACTCGCCAGACTGCGTCATCGGCTTGATCAACAGCAGAGCAAGCTCAACAGGCTGAGATTGCTCAGGTCACAGACTGATCAATCAAGAGCCAACAATGCTACTCTGAGTAAGTCATTTATATCGATCAGGAATCCAATCTCCCAATCGAACCGATAACTCAAATTCAATGTTGATGATGACGAGGTTTTTTATTATTGAACCATGTAACAGTTCGCCCATTGTATGCCAGAGTCAAATATCAATCCGTTAACCGATTCCAAAACACGCAATTCTCTCCAAAACCTCCGTCTATGTACCCATCCCAAATATTGAATGGTCCGGGCGATGAAATCCAATTCCTCTTCAAAGAATAATCATTTATTTGAGCGGAGCCCGACCTATTGACTCTACAGTCAATGTATCAGTTATTGCCACTAGAAGCTTTTCGGGTCTTTAAAGAGGGTCAAATAGTTACATTTTTATCATAATTCTTCAACTGTTTGCCTAGTCTTCCATCCATTAAAGAGTCCGGGACAGTAGCAGTCAGTGGGCCATTGACTTCATTCTAAACTCCCTCCACCGAAAGAAAATCAATGATGTTGAGTCGATACAGCTATCGATTGGATACTGGTGGGTGCTTATTGCCGATTGTATCGAATCGGCAAATATTTGCAGCAACATTAAACCAATTCAGGGTAGAGACAACAACCCTCCGGTGCTCTGGAATTCCCTACCTCGTACCATCTAAAACTCTGTAATGGGATAGCTTGAAACATCGGCGACTGATTGTTACAGACAGATCGAACTGCTCCTCACCACTGTTATGGTGGGGCTTCATGTGTATTCCAACTGGGTTGGGGAATCGTGTCTGACTGATACAGAGGGAATCGTTTATTAGGCACGTTGTGCAGCTCACGATGCAAATTCCCATGCAGTCAATGTCCCAGATGAGCACGCGAGCGAATGCACACGCGAGTTCAGTCCGGCTAGGGGGAGCCTATTCCCTTCCCATCTTTCACTATTCTTTTCATCTGTGGGACTACAAAGGGAGATGATGAAATTATTATGGGAGAATCTGGATCATTTTCCGTTTGGCTTCTTCGGAGAGGCCGCGGTGACAAAAGTTGGAGGAAAATTAACGAACGAGTCAAGTAATTCTGTCTCGGGCGAAAAGTGCGAGATAAATAGTGAATTTTTCCTCCGTTGACTCGGGAAATTTAGTAAATGTGAGGGTAATTTCTGCCGGAACTGTAGAATTTGGCCAATTGTTGAAATGGACTTGAAACTGTTTAAGTTGATTTCGACTATTGGCCAGTTTTCAATGAATATCTCGAAATCTAAGGCAGATAGCAAAATTTGTATTATAACCTTTTTTGTAGAGGGGTTTGAAATCTACGGAAAAGGTTATTACAAAAATTTGGCTATCGCCCTTGGGTTCGGAGATATTCCTCGAAAACTTTAGTTTTTTGGAAAAAAAACGGACCAAATTTTTTACATTTTCTCAATTTAAAAGAGAACAATCCCGCAATTACCCGCTTGCTTCAGCATTATTATTGCTTCTCATTTTCTAAATCCACAACACGTTCATTTATTTTCTCTATTGACCTGAATTTCACAGAATTGCTTTCTTTATAGCGATTTTCATTCCTGTCTGTCTCATTTTTAACCTTTTTTTCTCTATTATATCTCGTCTTGTATTATTCTTCTTTTTCTTTCTTTTCTGTCCTCACTTGTACAACAGATTTAGAGCTGTTCTCGTGACTTTTGATAATATTTCTATTCCAAGTCGTTTTTTCCATCCGCTTTTGCTTCTTCGAGTTGACGGCATTTATACAGAATTGCATTTCCTGTGTATCACTTGCATTCAGCGGATCGTATTCACCTGACCGCTGAATGGATCCTAACTATCTGGCGCATGTGAAAATTCATAAGCGCTAACGAGAAACTTTCTGATGGAGCTAGACAGAGGAAAAGCGAATACTAGTTCGAATTTCATAATTCAATTTCAAACTCTGAAATGCAGACGAATGAGAGTTTTATTGTGTATTCTATTAAATTATGTGCCAGTTGATGATTCATATCAGATGATGAGAGAAGTCTTCACTGAAAAAAATCCGGTCTGAAGTTGAGACATTGTGACTTGCATTCTAGACATTCCAGGAGTTTCACTAGATTTTTTGTTTCTAACTCATTTATTTTCCCAAATTCTTCATTCATTTTTTCACTGATCATTTTTGGTCCGTTAAAAATCGCGGTCATGAAGCAGAATTTCAAGGGATTCCCACCCTCATCGCCCTTCCCACTAATGAATTCAGGACTTCAATAAATTGAAAGAAAATGGATGTCACCAAAAACGTCTTACGATTCCGTGTCCTAATGGGGTTAATGTCTCGTCGTAGTGTCTTGACTCCTGAATTGAGTCAGAAAAAACGTCTTAAATTTGGCCAAACGTCTTATTAACACGTCTTGAGAACATCAATTTCACTGTTTCGTGATAGCCCAAGCACTTGCCATCGAACATTAAAAAATATTAGCACTCCCAGCGCTGACGGCGTGAAAGTGTGTTGTTCGCCCCAACAATAATTCACTTTGAGGCAGCAGAACAGGGCGACTGCAGTGAGTTGATAAAAACGCGACATTTTTGTCCGCACCACGTTGATACGAAATCATCCGCTCATGAATCCCTCAAACAATGCGCGCACTGTTAATTTTTAATTCTATTCGGAATTCGCTTCGTGTATGAAATTAATCCGCTCCACTCCCTCCGTGCCTTTTGATCTGTATATATTTTAACAAAAAAAAAAAAAAAAAAAAAAAAAAAAAAAAAAAAAAAAAAAAAAAAAAAAAAAAAAAAAAAAAAAAAAAAAAAAAAAAAAAAAAAAAAAAAAAAAAAAAAAAAAAAAAAAAAAAAAAAAAAAAAAAAAAAAAAAAAAAAAAAAAAAAAAAAAAAAAAAAAAAAAAAAAAAAAAAAAAAAAAAAAAAAAAAAAAAAAAAAAAAAAAAAAAAAAAAAAAAAAAAAAAAAAAAAAAAAAAAAAAAAAAAAAAAAAAAAAAAAAAAAAAAAAAAAAAAAAAAAAAAAAAAAAAAAAAAAAAAAAAAAAAAAAAAAAAAAAAAAAAAAAAAAAAAAAAAAAAAAAAAAAAAAAAAAAAAAAAAAAAAAAAAAAAAAAAAAAAAAAAAAAAAAAAAAAAAAAAAAAAAAAAAAAAAAAAAAAAAAAAAAAAAAAAAAAAAAAAAAAAAAAAAAAAAAAAAAAAAAAAAAAAAAAAAAAAAAAAAAAAAAAAAAAAAAAAAAAAAAAAAAAAAAAAAAAAAAAAAAAAAAAAAAAAAAAAAAAAAAAAAAAAAAAAAGATGAGGGCGTTTTACGGGCAGCTCCACAAACGCGTTATCAGCATCTCCACTCGTAACGAGTTTTCTACTGCGGTACGCGTTCAATTACCGGCTTAATCCACGTGGCTTAAAGGGAAAACTCTCTTGACCTCGCGCTCGCTGATCCGGCGAAAAAATCTCGCTTGATTTATTTCCGACGTGACGGCAAAAACTCAGAGGCCTTTTCTTCTCCGAGAAGATGGAAAAGGAAAGAGAAAATAAAACAGCTGGATGAAAAATGATTTCCCATTTTTGCGAAAGATACCGCATAAAAATTGTGATTCATTACTCAATTTGATAAGGAAGTGAAATAACGAGATGAGTCACCTGGTTTCAAGTTTACAGTCGCCGTGATGAATGTGAAATTAATGAACTTACTAAAACTGAGTAAATTAATAGGCTAATTAGTAAAAAATTGAATTATCAAAAATAAAATGCTTTTATTAACTGAAATTAATAAATAAATTAGATATAATGTACAATGATTGAAGAAAATTGCGCAGAATTTTCTGGAAAAATTAAACTGAAATTTACAGTTCCCACGCATTTTTCCATGAAATTATGAATTTTCAACGACAAAATTCCTTGAACTTTCAGTAAAAATTTTAAACATTGCATCAGTTATTCAAACTTCAGTTGATAGAGCGAACAAAAAATGGCGATCACCGAGAGTACAATAAACTGTTGTGGTGCAAAAAAATTAAATAAATATAATAAATAATTAAATATATTAAACAGGCGATATAAATTGATTCCCAATTTATATTCGCCTTGAAAAATGAAAAATAAATAAATAAAATAATAATAAAATAATAATTAAAATAATAAACTTAATAAATAAAATAAATATGGTCTACATATTACGAAATTTTTCTCTGATACAGTCCAAAAATTTTCTACGCATCAGTTATTTAAACTTCAATTGAGAACAAAAAATGGTGATCATCGAGACTAGAATGAACTGCAGCGGTGCGTCTATTTAAAAAGAAAAAAAATAACACGAAAAAACCGCAAACTATCGTTTGCGGTGTGCGTCATATCGAGACTAGACATTATATGCATTCGCAACATGGGTTGAAAGCATTGCCCATAGCATTCACGCAGTATATACAGTCTGCGTATGATATTCCCCCGTCGGAATATCGTGGCGGCGCATGTGGCTATCTACTGGCAGTGGCAGGCACAGTGGACCTCGGGATTACCCGGTTTCCATGTGCCACCCCATGTTGGCATTCATCGGGAATGCGCAATTGAGACGATGGGGTTGGGGCGGGCACTCCACCGCTGGATATGCATAGCACTTTCATCCGGGCGTTGGATGTAATTTTCACTTCTGTACTTCTTTTTTTTTCACGGCCCCTGTCGCATCGTCTCCTCGCCCTGCTCTCTCGTTACTCACTCTAACGAATCGTCTAATTAACGTAGAGATTGAAATTCTCGATGTGAATGGTGAGGAGAGAATTGATAGCCCGGAGATGGGGAGAATCCTCTTTGGCATGAATAATTGATTGAAATTAACTGGATTAATTCTAGTGCGTTATTTCCAGTGCATTGGGGATGATTTTTGACTGAAATTTCGGGTACACGTGTGGGAAATTTTTATTAGGTTATAGTTTCACCGAAATTTTAGGGAATTTCGTCATTAAATATTCAATATTTCATTGAAAATGTCAATTTTAGTTGAAGTATTCCATGAAAATTAATAAAAATCAGGAAAATTTGTATAATTGCACTCAAACGTACTGCAGTGATAAAAATTTACCACTGAAATTTCAAAGAATTTTGTCATTGAGAATTCATTATTTCATTAAAAAACCCGTGAGAACTGTAAATTTTAGTTTAATTATTCCAGAAAAATTAGTGAAAAATCAGGAAAATTTGGAGAACTCGGAGAATTCCTCTGAATTTTCATGGAATCCCTTAAAAAATTCTTGGAATTCAATGTCACTCTCTTAAAAATTACTCTTCAACTCTCCCCGAACATTCAATTTTTTTCCACCACCATTCCCATTTTATTAATCCACCCGCATTCCCTTATTTATTTTGCCTCATGTTTCCGAGCCACCGCGACAAATAAACATAATACATTTAAGATGGTACATTGCATCATACGTAATCATCTGAAATAACATTACCATTTGTTCTCTGAAAATTGTTCAAGTTATTGTCCTTTGTTTCAATTCCCCATAGTTTTGTTTCTACCTCCTGTGTCTCGGTGTACAGTAATTTCATTTCCACCGAGGTAAGAGAGGATTCCCAGTGCCATAAGAAATAAAATGATAGAGCTATGAGGGGGGCGGGGGGGGGGGGGGNGGGGGGGGGGGGGGGGGGGGGGGGGGGGGGGGGGGGGGGGGGGGGGGGGGGGGGGCAAAAAAGTGGAAGGCGAGTCACCGGGTATTCTTTAAAGTGTAAAGGTGAGGCGTGAAGGTGAATGCAAGAGTCTTTTCCACAGCGCCCAGCAAAAAGGGAAAAGCTTCCTGTGCACCATCTCGAGAGCAAAATTCACCTCCACTTCTTCCGGACTGGCGGCCTCTTTCATCCTTATTGAGACTTCCATCCGCCACTCGGCTAATTCACTTCTCCTCTCCCCCCCCCCCCCCCCCCC
>NW_021680454.1:985135-987308 GCF_001412515.2 Diachasma alloeum | reverse complement strand
CCCCCGCCCTTTGGTATTATTAATTCTCAAATTACGAAAAGTACCGAAATGTGCTCTACATGGAGAGAAAAGTTGAATAAAAATTATCTAAAAAATCGCTGCAATTTTTACTATTTCCCGATATAATAATTTTCCAAATTAGGACAACATAAAAATTTTCAGGGTTCGTATGGGGATTGCATGGGGGTCATATGAGGGTCCATCTTTATCTCCATGTTCTATATCGATATCTATAGCTCTATCAATTTTTATTTTATATAATACGAACACCTACATACCCAAGGAGATTGGGGGAGAGCGAGCTGTTTTCGAGCGAAGCGAGTGAGGGGGGCGAACCCCCTCTCCGGCTTGCGAGCGAGGGGGCCAAGCTCTCAGACTTTCAAGCGAAGCGAGCGAGGGGGCCAGGCCCCCCCAGATTCTCAAGCAAAGCGAGTGAGGGGGGCGAAGCCCCTCTCCGGCTTGCGAGCGAGGGGGCCAAGCTCCCAGACTTTCAAGCGAAGCGAGCGGGGGGGCCAGGCCCCCCAGATTCTCAAATAAAGCGAGTGAGGGGGGCGAAGCCCCTCCTTGGTTTGCGAGCGAAGCGAGCGAGCGGACCAAAACCCGCCGGTTTTCGAGCGAAGCGAGCGAGGAGACTAAGCCCCCTCGCGGTTTTCGAGCGAAGTACGGAAGGCAATCGTGGAGTGAAATTGTAATCCAATAAAAAATACTGTAATTAAATATTGTAATTCAATAAATATTATAATAAATGGTCACTTTTACATTTTTGACACAAGTGACAAAGTTCAAAGTTAATTCAAATTGTTTTCTCAAAGTTAATTCAATTCTTTGTTAATTGACATTGTTTTCCTTGATATAATTAATAGTTTTCCCTCAGCTTTTTTCTCCACAATCAAAGGAACTCAAGGAATTACACCCCTCATAACTCTCAATATTCCGAAATCCATCCCTCCATACCCCAAACTCAAACTCAATCCACCAATTCCTCTGAATGCAAAACAATTCTGTAAAACTTTCGCGAAAAACTCTCAGTGAGAAAGGCGGGTCAAGCGTATTCCCTCGTTTACAAAAAAATATATTATTCTTTCTATTTTCGTTCCCTCAACATACATTACTCTATCAACAAGGTGGAATGCTGTTTGACTTTGCCTATTTCCCTCTCCAAACCAGACGGAAGTCGCAAACTTTGCAATCTTGGAATCACTACTCACTCCATCACTCGCAATCTCAATCGCCTCTTTAACTCTCCTTCTGCCACCCCCTGCCCCCAAACGCCCGATCTTTTCAAGTCTGGGATTGGGCGTATTACACACTAAGATGATACGACCTCGATTTCACTATTTTATCGCCGCATTTGCCATTTGTCGGTGAGAGAAAGCGGGGGTGGAGTGAAAAGCTCTGGCCTCTCTCGTCTCTTGTACGAAAACGGAAAATCAAAAAGTAGAAATGTGAAAAGGGGAGATTAAAGAGGGGAGTTGAGTGACAGTTGAAGTAATTAAATTTCATTTTATTTTCCAGTGAAATTAAATTTTTTCCGCGAGAGGGAAGACGGATTTTTAATGGAATTTGTCTTCTTTTGAATAAATTTTTTTATGTTTCGTGGTGCTTCTGGCGGGGTGAGACAGAGGGGAATTTATTGTTCTTAAACGTCTTGTGATTTCATGTCTTGTAGTGAATAGTCAATTTTTCTTCGCAGACTCGGGAATAATTTATTAAACCACAAAAAAACAAATTCTATTTTGAGGTTTATGATCTCACATTGAGAGTTTCGAAGTCTCAAGTTGAGACTTTATCTCATTTTAAGACACTTAAAATCTTAGAATAAGGTACTATTTTTTTCGAAATGTAAAATCTGTCGCAATTTTCTAGATAATTTTTATCCAACTTTTCTCTCCGCGCAAAAGTTTAATAAAATCATTATACCATTTCCAGCTCTCCCCTCGAATTTTCACTGGCGCGTCACATTACCATAAACCCGAACTATTGATAAAAATATTTGTTTCATTCCCCCCAAAGGAGTAAAAAAAATCGAGTAGAAATTTCCATTTCCAACTGAATGAAAAAAAAAGCGACGGAAAATAAAATAAAATCGGAAAACGAGGTTTTGCATGGAACGAACAGGAGTGAGAAGGAGAGGGAGAGGGAAACGAGTGAAATCATGGATAGTGGAAAATAG
>NW_021680454.1:847247-985124 GCF_001412515.2 Diachasma alloeum | reverse complement strand
GGGGGGGGGGTCGGCTCGTTTGTTCCAATGGATGTCGACCCGGCAAACGACCAGCCGTCTCGTGCCTTGTTCAACTATTCTCCTCTCCCTGTGCCACCCCGGAACAGCACGGTGCGCCTTTCCTGACATGAAACGAAGCGTGAGCACATCGGGTCTCTCACCCGCCTCGCTCCTCACGTCATCTCTCCACGCCCCCCCTCCCATGGGTACTTTTTCCACGCTCAGACGATTCAGGAGTTAAAGGTCGCATCGGGTCAGACCCTTCTGCATGATTTCTACTCGTAATTATCGCACTCTCTTTGATGGAAATAATTTCCGTAGGGCTCCATTGGAGGTTCGTATGCGGGGTTTCACAGAAATTTTGGGAAATTTCTCAATATTAAATTGTTAAATTAATTGTTGAATTGTTACGAAAAATCAGTGGAAACTCTCATTGTTAGTTCAGTTATTCCGCAAAAATTGAGAGAAGTCGGGGAAATTCAGGTAAATATATTCTTGTATTTTCAGTTAATTGAAAGTTCAACGTAATTTGGTGTTAACTAAATTTAGCTGGATTCTCCGGAAAAAGACCTTGAATTCGATTTAAGGGGAAAAGGTCAATGGAATTTTAAGTTTCTCTAAAAATTCACGTAAAGTGTCAATTTCTTAGGGGTAGGAAGACGGAAATTCCGCGATTTACATGAATTTTTAATGAACTCCTTGAAAATTCAGAAGAATCTGGAATTCAAAGAGAGGTTTCTCAATTTTCCTAATTCTTTATTAAATTTCCCGGAATAATTAAACTTAAATTTACAGTTTCCACGGATTTTTCCATGAACTTACAAACTTTCAGCGACAAAATTCCTTGAAATTTTAATGGACATGTTACTGCTCCGAAATTTCCAAGACCATTACCAGAAATTTCAGGGGAAAATTTTCAACAGCGCACTAGGTATTGATGTATTAATTAAGAATTCAAGTACATTCGGCTGTTCTCGTCCCTCCGCTGCTCAAAAAATCGGAACATGAGGGGATTTTCAGGGAAATCTTGAATTTCGGAATTATTTTCCCCCCTAAATCTTGATAATCGGAAACAGTAAAAATATTCACTTCTTATCTCAACACTTTCTACTTTATTATATTTTTAATAAACCTCAAAACTAGCCCGAACTTATCCATAATATTTTCATAACTGAAACTGTACCTGAATCGCCGAAAAACATTTTTAAAAAAAGACGACGACGAATAAAATTTCCTGAAACTCCACAATTCGCTTCTCGCCGAGTATCTCGGAACAATAGAATAATAACAAACGCAAGAGCATCATTTTTCGGTAATGCAAGAGGCCCGCATTGTTCTCCATAAATAACAAAACCGAAGTGTATTAAACGCCGACATCTCGTCAGCACTGCGACTCGTTAAACGTGATATACCCTGAGTGTGGAACAGCTGCAATTCGCGTGCAGTTGTGGAACGGAGGTAAATCCATGTCGAGGGCTTAAAAATAATGATAAAATGAAAGAGAGTGGAAATGAAGATGAGACTATGGGAACCAGCGTCTACCACGCAAAATCCACCTTGGATTTAACCCCGAGTGACCTTTTGATGCTCGAATTAGCCATCTGGAAAAAGGGACTGAGACAAACGGAGAGATTAAAGGGAGATTATCTCAATTTTTTTTCTCCATTTTATCTCATCCGCCATCAAAAGGCAAATATTTCACTTCTTTCAAGTGGAGGGGGGAAATATACGAGAGAGCATAGGGAATATTAAAGAAGTACAAACATCATTTGAATTTTCAAGAGGAAAATCTGAAAGAAATTCGAAGTGAAAATTACACGGAGAGAAATATTCAATAAAAATTACCAGAAAAAAGACGTAAAAATTACGTTTCGAAACGTAATCCGGGAGCGAAGTAAAATTCAATAAAAAGTGTCAATCGTCACGTAAATTCTACGATCTGTTCCGTAAAAATTACTCATCCGTCCGACGCCTCACGGCTAGCCATGAGTCACCGTGAGGGAGAGATTTTAACACGTTCCGTAATTTTTCCGGAACTTTTCGTAAAAATTCTCAAACATCCAAGAATTTTCATATTCTGAGGCATAATAAGTCTTGAAGTTTCTGTTAGATTTTACAACTTCCAGAAAAATTACGTGACTTTTTCGTATTTTTTCGGTGACAGACGCGAATTTACTGAACGTTTCAGATTTATTCTCTTATATTCCTATAGAAATTCACTGAAAACGATTCTCGCTTGCGGATTACGTGAAATGTTCCGTAATTTTTCTTGAATATTTCTCTCCGTGTAAAATGAATAAAAACGTTTCATCAGTATTATTGATAATAATTAATCTAGAAGTGGGAAAATAACGCAGAATTTTCATTAATGATGAATAATTATTTTTACTTTCTTAAATTTTCTTTTTTACCATATTATCGATTCAAGGAGAGACAACTACTACCCCGCCGTTTCCCCGGTGTATATCGTGATTCTACTTATCTCAACGGATATCATATTCGGTCCCCGGACGTGGTATAAAAAGGCTACGGGATCTCATAAGGAATGAGGCAATGTAAGAGTACAGAGTGGAAGGGGAGGTGGGGGCGGGGGTGTACAAGTGAAGTCTCGAGAGCAACGTGAAATTGGCTCGATATTGCTACACTCCCCGCCTCCTCACTTACGTCTCCTCAGCATGCACCACTCCAACTTGGAAGTTGGGATGAGACTCGATGGTTCAAGAGTATCAAATACCAATGGACGTTTATTCGATAGTTGAAATTTATACAGTGCGGGGGCCACTCGGGAAATTTGACATTTTCGAGCGCCTCGGTATGTTTCCCTGAACAAATCTGGCATTGTTCATCTTCTGTTGGTGGTTTACTGGACTGGGTGCTGATATTTCAGCTCACATACTTGTCGGGAGTCGTTTTTATTCATTCAGATGATGAACAATTCATTAACTCGTCATTTAATGGGAAAATGGAAATGTGGAATTCTGTACATTTCGTACATTCAGGAAAGCAAAATAAAAATTAATGAGAAAAACTCTTTAGTTCGATGATAAAAGTGAAGGATAAGTGAAAAATTAATGAATAGTTTTTAATATTTGATCAATTACCTTTCATTTTTCAAAGTAACCAGATCAATATCCGTATTTTTTTTTTAATAAGGGAAGTGTTATAGGGGAGGTTGGGGTAAAACAGACGGTTTTAACTTTTTTTAAATGTTGATGAGGGGTTGAAATGTTGATGAAATTCAATTTTTTTTCTTCAATACGAAGAACAATTCTTTACCTTTGAGACGAGCCTAAATTGAACTCAGTTGATAAATTTGTTTCAGAGTTATGAACAATTAAAAAAAAGTCCAGAGTGTCCATTTTACCCCACCCTTCCCTAAATTGATTTTTAAGGAAAGTTTTTTTTTTGAATTTGTCAGAAAACCAGAGAATTTTTTAGATTTTTTCCAATTAAAAAAAAAACAGACGTTTGTCTTGGAATTTCTAGGAAGCCGTGAAATTTTCTCTAATTTTTACATGAAGAAATGAAAGAGAATAAAATTCTGTCGTTTTTCTGAAACAAAGGAAAATTGAAGAAATTCAAATTTATGACAGATCATGATAAATAAAAATTCAACAAATAAGAACTAATTAATTTCGCACAGAACAAACATAAGAAAATCAACAATTATGACAAAAAAAGTAATTTCTGAATTTAGAGAATTTGAAAATTCGGAAAATACCTGTCTTAGTTAACGTTTGAAAAACATGAATCAGTTTCCCCCGGAAATCACTTATTCCTCCCCAAAATTCAATAAAATATCCCGTGTCAACTATAACCTCCCCAATTTAAAAACCTGAAAAACCGTGTACAAAGTTCACATGTCAAAACCCACCGAGTCGAAAAAAATTGAGTCCCTTGCATGGCAGAAGCAATTATTCTCCGGGCACTAAACCCATCAACCCATGGCAGATTTACTCATCTTCAAAAAATTACAAAAAAATGCTGGAAAATGTGAGTGCTCTTGAACCCAGTGGAATCACCGTATTTGCGATTTCACCGAAAAGACTAACCGGGCAAATGGTGATGGGGTGCAATCGCCCGGTGCAATGTGCTGTAACTCAACAACGATTGACGATTGTGCGTTGGATCCACTCCAGCCGGAGACAATCACAGTCAATGCGTTTGTTTTCATTGTAACTGAAATGCGTCAGTGGCGGCTGTGCTGAATGAGTGATAACGATTTGATTTTTTTATTAATCTTTAATTTCCCCAATAAAAAATAATTAATATACTTATTAATTTTTATTTTATTATTATTATTATTATTATTTTAATTTTTTTTAAATCGTTATAACGATTTTATGACGCGAAAATTGGGAGAAAATGCTGGGAATAACGGGAAATCAATAGCAATTTTTAAAATTAAACATTAATAATTAATCTCAAAATTATTATTAATTCAAAATAAAAATTAAAATAATAATAATAATAATAATAAAATGAAAATTAATAAGTATATTAATTATTTTTTATTGGGGAAATTAAAGATTAATAATTAATTATTTTTTAATAATTAATCGCAAAATTATTAATTCAAAATTAATTATTAATCTTTAATTTTAACAAGAAAAATTTAATTTCATAAACATGAGAAGTTTTTCGGCAGAACAATTTTTTAAAAATAATTAAACCTTCTTGCGGAGAGACGATGCATTAAAAATATTTATTATAAATAGGAACCGTCATGCCTCCACCGGTTCATGAATAATTCCTTCCCCCTGGATTCCAATACACGGTTTATTTCCAACTCTGGCCTTTTTTGCATGCAACCGCACGAATCTCAGTGTGGATTTTCCGCTAACACTCGAGATTCCCGGGGTTTTTCGCCCCTCCAATTTTATCTGTGCCGCTGTCTTCCACTTGTTTCCTTTTTTTTCGACTACCACTTTAGACTTCCCCCGAGTACTCACGTTCGCTTTTAAACGAAATCCCCGCAGTGTTTTCTAAACCGACCATCAGCGATCAGGAAAATCCTCTTTATCGATTCCCAATGCAACCCTCACTTGGTTCAATCTCTCTTTAAACAACTCTCTCCATTTTTCCGTCTTTTTTTCTCTGTTTTCAGACGATTTTATTTCCGGCAGTAGAATAAACTCGGGTTTAGCTTCATTCCTTGTGAGATAAAAAATAATTGAGCACTTACATGGCTTTTCCGCATTTATCATTTTATTTCAGAGCCAGACCTCAGCTAGATTCCGAGATTTGCTCGTTATTAAGTCAAGACGTTGATGATTTTTTAAAAATACGTTCTTTGATCTGTTCTAAAAACCTGTGCAAATTCCCACAAAGCTTAAGAGAACGGTTGAAACGCAGGAATTATTATAACAAATGCAATTTAACACGTGCCCCCATGGAAATTCAGACAGAAATTTTTCAATTGATAACTCGTTTTTTTATTCAGCGATCTACCTCTCACCTCCTACATGCCCATCTCGCTGTAAATACTGACTTCGAAATTTGAATTGGAAAATAAATTCCAAGTAAATTTGAAATTCGCATAAAAATCGGTAGAATCCAGAATTACGAAAAGTACCATGAACACCAGAATATTCTCACCCCCTCCATTTTTTTTTCATAAGTAAAAATGCGAACGCTGCATCAATGGGAAGACCCCCCCTCCATCCACCCTCTCCTCCCACGACGACATGAATTATTCCATGGAAGTGGGTCACGTTGGAAAATCCCGTGTTGCATCTGCACCTCTTACTCCACCACCTTTCGCCTTTACTTGTGATTCTCAGCGTTTAAAAAGTTGCAAACTCCCTCCCTCCCTCACCCCGCCCTCCGTCAGCTGCATGTCCATCCCTCTCGGCAGTTATGCCAATGCGATAATGCATTCATATGTACGCAGAGAGGTTCTATTCAAATAATAATAAAAAAAAATGAAAGGGGAGAAAAAATTGGAGAAGGAAGTCTCGCATAATTCAGCGCGTCATCACCACTTCAGATGTGATTATGTACGAGAATAGCGCGTCACTGTTTAAATGCTGTAAATTTTTTTCCTCATCCGATCGTGGAAATGTCATGCTGCACTGACGAATAAAAACAAATTTTTTTAATCCTAGAAAAAAAAAATTTTTGTGCAAAATTTTAAAAATTAAACGTTTTCCCTGAAATTTCAGGAAATCTTTTCATTGGAGAATGAAATATTCCATTGATTTTCCATTCGAGTGATCTGAAAATCAATAAATGCTGCACTGACAAATGAAAAAAAATTGAAAATTTATTTTTGGAAAAAGAATGATGAAATAATTAGAAAATAATTTATATTATTTACTATTCATTCATTTATTCAATATTTACATTATTTATAAATTATATTTTATATTATTAACCAATTAATAATCAATAATAATAATAATATTAATAATTATTAATAATAATTTAATGTGACAAATGGGATGGTTGAAAACGATCACTACCAAACTGTAAAAAGTACTTGAATATCCTCACAGAAAAAAATTTATGTATTCCCCCTGTGAGGTAATATTTTATTAAAAAATAAAGAAATAAATAAATGTATGGGGAATCGTGATACATCGATTCCCCGCAAAATCAGCGACTCGTCGTATCAATCAAGCTCTTATCCATAATTAAGACTCAATAATAGTAAAGTTGCTCACGTGAAATGTCCTTTTACTGCCCCAAGAGTCCCGTATAGTTCTATTCCCAGTTCTCATATCCGCATGTACGTCCCACGTTTCCATCCGTCAGAGCGGAGAAAACAGTAACCGTGATGAGAGAGGAATTGCGGGAGGGGCGAGGGGGAGATCGCCCGCAGAGAGTATTTCTTTTCTTTCACGGTAATCGGCGGTGACGAGCAGAGGCTGGGTTAACGATCTCTCATCGTTTTCCGCTTGCCCTGACACTTTAATGGCTCGTAAACTTATCCACTAAAGGTATCACCGGGTGTGTACTATTATGCTTCACATGTGAGGGATTTTTTAGGCTCTCCCAGTGGGGACAAAGGGAAATTACATTTCGCGTTGACTCGCCGAATTAAGAAAAAAGTATTACTATTTTTCCCTGATTAACTGGGACATTGACAGTATTTATTTTCCTCGTTCATTATTGCACTCAAAAATTATTATATTTCTCAGCACCCACTGCTTCCAAATTTTTTGAAATTTCGTGGACGATATGATAGGAATTTTCATGGGAGGGACGTTGAATGGGATTAACGGGAAAAATGGTTATGAAATTTTACAACTTGATTGAATTTTCAGTGGAACATGAACATTTCCTGATTTTTATGAATTTTCACGGAATAATTGACCTGAAAAATCAAGTGATTAAATTGCGTGAGAAGAATTTGATAAAAATTATAATATTCAAAACAATTTATAAACAATATAAATATTAAATGAATAAATAATAAGTAGTAAACAATAAACAACTAATAAATAAATGAATATGAGATAATACAAATTATTACGATTCTGAACAAATCATTTTCATTGTTAAAAATTGATTGTTTATAAATTTACAGAAAATGCTCGTAATTTTCAAAAACTGCAATTTTAAAATTATTTCAACAATTTTTCTCCAAACGTAAGCTTTTTAATTTTATTTCAGACTTTTAAAATGTTTTCTAACGATTCAATATCGAGATTCAAATTTAAATAATAAAATCATTGTAAAATGTCCGGAAACTGGGGTCAAATGGGGCTCAAATAAAAGCTCCGATGTTCGACTACAAAAGTAGAAAAGCCTTTCCCTGAAAAAAAGCTAAACTACCTAGATATCCTTAAAGAGATTCGCATTAAATTTCCGCTGTGGTTGCCCACAACTCCCCCATTCAGTAGAATAAAATATCCCATTTCCATGAGTCCAAGCACCATTTTCCCTCCCATCATTTTTTCTATGAATTGAACATCTATTCGCCTATTCTCAAATATTTATTCATATACATCCCCTTTGTGAGATACAACCGAGCTCTGAGGGCGAGAATACTCGAGGATAACGAGGATCTACTGAAGTTATCTCCGTCTATCCTCAAAGAATCACTCTACCGGAAAAACTGTACGACAAGTTGTTTTTTTTCCCATTCCTCCTCTGAACCTCCCCCCTCGATACACGTAGCCGTGTCAAAGGCGACTGAAAGGCCCAATGAACCTTCAATTCGAGTGAAATTGTGCGGGAATCAAGAGCCTCTCTTCATTGTTTGACTTTGGCTTTTGTTCTAAGAGATTTTTTTCACCTCCCTCCCATACTCTTTTCATCCTTCACCACACGACACACTAATTCATCATCATGGTGTATTTTTTTTTATTTTTCAGCTTCAGACCTGGACTGTATAAGGGCCCTATTCAATGAAAAGGAGAAGGAACTCTCGCTGGCCGTGGCTAAGGTTGAAGAGCTGACGCGACAGCTCGAGGAGCTACGCGGCCGACACAATGCTAATGGTGGTGGTGGACAAGTACCATCGGCAGCTAGTGCTGAACTTGAAAAATTACGCAGGGAGCTGATGGTAATTTTTTTAGTCACTTCTTTCTTTTTTTTCATCAATTATTCGCTGAAAATCGTTCAAATTCAATTTTAAAAAAATCGAATAATTATTGAGTCTTATCCATCGACATTAATTGAAATTTAATTCATACATTATTTTTTTAAAGAATAGGTTATCCCACAAAAGCTGAAAAAAGTTCTGAATTCATTGAATGATGGCTTAAAAAATAGTTTCGATGTCCCTTATAAATCCACCCCAATTGATCGAAAAAGAAATATAATTCAATCAAACAACATAAAATAAAATAATTTTTCTGAATAAATCTGAAACAATGAATTTCCCAATTTGCAGTACCGAAATAAAATGAATGAGCAGCAGAACCAGGTGGTATCCCAACAACGGCTTGTGCTGGCACAACGACAAGCGGAAATGGCATCGATTGACGCAAGGATAGCCCAGCTGCAGGGAAGATTACAGCGTAAACGAGCGCTGAATCAGCGTCTACTCAGTCAGCAGTTGAACAATCGCCAGTCTGGAACAACAAATACCCCTGGATTTGAGCCGACAACTAAGCAGCAGGACTTTACGAGTGCCCCAAAACTACGTCCAGCGGGTAATGTCGCTGCTATTGAGCCATACAGTCACATACCAAATGACAGTGACTTCAATTTGAACAAAAATGATCCGAAATACCAGACACTACCGTACAATACTAAATTCACGGTAAATCTCAAGCCCATTGAGGACGATGTTAATAAGAATAATATACAGCATAGTCAGAGTGCATCGCAGATTGGACAGAGATCGACGTTGCAGCAGTTGGGACATCAAATTGCACACAGCCAGTCTCAATCACATATTCAAGGTAATTTGAGAATAATTGAGTGGCAAAGGAGTTTAAGAATTGTTTGGAAAAGATTATTTTGAAATCAATAGTTAGGGAAAGGTTAAAATATGAACGTTGGGGCAATGTTGGCTGCCGACGCCGGCCAACGTCGATAGCTCGTTACTTTAATGTTGGCGGAATGTCGGCAGCCAACGTTGGGAAAAGGTTGACTGCCAACATTGAGACCATGTTGGTACAATGTCGGCTGCCAACATTGAGACAATGTTGGTACAATGTCGGCTGCCAACATTGAGACAATGTCGGGGTGATGTCGGCTGCCGACATTGGGACAATGTCGGCTACCGACGTCGGGCCAACGTCGGTAGCGAATGTTACCCCAATGCTGGCTCTATATCGGTAGCCAACGTTGGGATAATGTTGGCTGCCACCGTTGGGGTAATGTTGGCACAATATTGGCGACCAATGTTACCCGCCAGCATTGTTGCAATGTTAGGGCAATGTTGAATTAAATAAATCATTAAATTCAATTTAAAATACATCATCACAAAAATTCCATTCACAAACAAATGGCCAATTCATTACCAAAAATATATTGACCATAAATACATTGTGACCACAGCAATTTCTCCCTTCTTTTTCCCTAAAACGATGTACCCCATTTCTAGAACCATGCCTTCTAGAACCACGAGTTTCTTCAATTCATGGCCGTCCAATTCATTCAGGGTAAAAGTCACAAGACTTTTTTTTGCCGATGATAAATTTTTCTGCAGTTGTTATCGACATATTCGATGAACAATCGTTCCAAACAGTTACGCGTAAACCCATTCATTCTCCTCAACTGAATTATCTTTCTGGGTGGATGACAAGAATACTCATCCCTCCACCATCCAACTTGTCTTAAAAACTGGAACACCTCGAGTCATTTATACCCCGTCCTCGTCATCACTGAAAAATCAATGACCCTTATCACATATAGACCAACGATTCCATTTTCACTCGAATAACGTGATTATTTATTCATCAATTATCGCCATCGACAACTAGAAACTTTCTCATTGATAGCTAAAGTATTCACGTCTCATTGTTATTTTGAATCCGTCGAACGTGACAAATAAAAATTTAATGAGGGAACTACGTTCATCCCTCGGTCTATTATCTTATTCATTATTTCAATTTTTATTTTATTTCAATTCAATGTTTTATCGACTCTGAGGATGATCAATTAATTACGATTATCGATTAATTAATCAATAAACTGTCGACTTGAAATATTTCATTCGAAGAAGTCGTTCTAAACCAATAAATACTGTAATAAGAACACAAATTCTTCAATTAAAAATAAATGGCGCAGTTTTATTAGTTTGACACAAATCAGCTGTTCAATCCGAACTGCAGCACAACATACCCCTAAAAGAGGGAAGAGGGCATTTATTCATTTGAAGTATTCCACAACAGTATAACCACTTGGCCGAATTATGGGAACGAATAAATATCATCCTGGAATGCTCGCAGCTTCCACCGCAATTGAGTTACGATAAAACCCTGGAATTCTCTATTACCAGGTCAATCGCAACTGCTAGGACCAAGCCAGCCGCCGCAGTCTCCACAGCAGCCGCAGCAAAACAGTCCCCAGTACCCCACCTCCAACTTCCTCATAAACTCTTCCAACAACAACAATAACAACAACAACAACAATAACAACAATGCAGCCCCAACCTCGACCCCCTCGAACTTCCTCCAAGAGTCTCAGCCCCAGTTGACGAGGCACCAGACCCCCTCCAGCGTTCCCCAAAAGTCCCAACAGAGTACAACAAATTCCCCGTCGAGCCAGGCCCCCCCAGACACCCGACAGTCCATGACACAAGCCCACAATCATCGAAACCTCCAGAGCCACCAGAAGCCCGTCTCCTCCGTAGCCCCGAGTTTTCCAGTGAAATCGCCAATTTATCAGACATCATCGATAAAAATCAATCCAGTGATGCCCCAGACACTGAGTTTAATAGGCAGGGGTCACTCGGGCCCCCAGGGCTACAGCGACCGTTCCAACCAGCAAAACTCGAGTCCCCAGGGCCAACAGCAGTCTGGCGCAACGACAAACGACAACTATCCCCCGAGGCACCAGGGCTACCAGGGACAATTCAATCAAATCAATCAGGGATACAAAAATTCAAATTTCTCACAGCCACAGAACTCAATTAATGCCAATTATCCGGGTTACGCTGCGGGTAGTTACAATCAGATACAAAATACAGACTGTCAGAACGAGAGGGTGAAGGGCGATAAGTTCGAGGTAAAACACGATAATCAGAGATTCGAGGTGCCCACCAAATTGGAGGCGAATCACAAGTTTGAGCATGGAGGATTGGCGGGGACGCATCAGTATGGCAAGCATGATCATACGGGATTGGGAATGGTGAAGGGAGATAAGGTGGACAGTTTGGGACAGAAGTATGAGGGCAATCAGGGTAAACACGATCACGGGGTTAAGCTCGAGCCGCCGGTTAAGGGGGAGGGGGGCAAGGGGTTCGAGGGGGAGAGAAAGGGGAACTTTGGGGAGGGTAAGGAGGACAAGATGAAGCCGGCGTTGCCGCCGAAACCTGTCAAACCGAATCCACCACCGAGGCTGAACAACCAGGATAAGGGGGATGGCGGGGGAGAGACTGCGGGAGATGCGAAAACCACAGTCGCCAGGTGAGTTTTTCATTTTTTTGCTTGTGAAACCGAAATTTTTTATTTTTTGGACCATGTCCATGTCGTCCAGACCATGTCTGGATGGATGTGTGTGCGTGTGCTTTTAAGAAATTGTTTTTCGATAATAACTGAAAAATTAATTGCTTTGATGAATCCAATTGTGATCTAAAATTTTATTTTCAATTAAATCTTGATAGAGTTCGATCATGAGATTTATTGCATCATCTGTTGTTGAATAATCTCATTTTGAAACCAATATTCAGGGAAAGGTAAAAAAATTTTACGTTGGGACAATGTTGGCTGCCAGCATTGAAGTAATGTTGGAGTAATGCCGGCGTAATGTTGGGACAATGTTGACTGCCAACGTTGGGCCGACGTTAGCTGCCAATGTCGGGGCAATGTTGGCGGCCAACATTGAGGTAATGTTGGCGTAATGTTGGGACAATGTTGGCTACCAACATTAAGGCAATGCTGACTGTCAACATTGAGGCAATGTCACCTCCCAATGTTGGAATAATGTTGGCTGCCAGCATTAAGGCAGTATCAGCTACCAGCGCTGAGGTAATGTTCGCTACCAACATTGGGCCGATGTTGAATTCAATTTAAAATAAATCGTCATCTCCTATAAATATATATCTACCACTGAATCACGCTATGACGGAAGTTTCCTTAATTGATTACTGGTGAACCTCTCGTCCCGGTATTGAGTTACAGAGAAATGATACTCCGGAGTGAATATTCAAGGCAAGTGCGAGGTCAATACGTAATGATTATGTTGTCCCGTATCGCATTTCTTGAGTCGTGTCATTCTCTTCTCTGAACATGGGATGTGAGCATGCGGAGTGAGCAGTGGTCGCCATGAGGCGAACGTGAATTCTTCATTGCACTTGAAAGCGATTAATTTATTTTGGTCGAGTCATTGATCCAGTGGAACAGTGAAGCGTAACAGAACAGAAGATTTCCAAATCTTGCGGAATAATGACGATAGGGAGAGACTGCATTCTCATTCATTGAACATTGCATTTTCCAATTTAAATTGGAGACTCTCTCTGGTCACTCATTCACCGTTTTTACCGTACGTGATGTGTGAATCTATCACCAGTTTAATTATAAATGTTAATTAGTACACGATCGATTTGGCTGGTGAATCTCTGGTGTCGCGAATAATAGATACAGAAATAGAACAAAGTTAGTGGCAGGGAGAAAACAGTGTGTTTTGTAGGGTCAGTGATTGTGGTACTGTTGAAACAGACGCATCAAACGGAGAGTCGTGCTTTCATCGTAAATAAAAGCGTAGGAAACTCTTTTTTTCATTAAAAAATATCGGATAAAACCCGCGCCCGTATAAACCGGTACAATAATATTTTTTATGGCAGCGGAATATCAGCGGATTGGATGAGCTGGATAAAAATATTTCAACGAAGTGATAGATCAATTCAATGGAATAGATCAGTTCAACTCCAAATTGAGTGAAAGTTCAAAGTCAAAATGTCGCATGGTCTTTCACTCCGAAAAAAAATTAAGGGGAGCTATTGAGAGTGACATGGAGATGTCTCACATGTTGAGGATTATATGACTCAATTATACTTGCGTAAAAGCGGAGAATTAGTGTAAAAAAATTATTATTTATTGTTCGTTTGCCCCCAAATGTTTTAAATGTTAATAACAGTCTAGTGGACTCAGTGTTTCAGCTAGAGATTTTGTCATTAAAGATTAATTAATTAGTTGGATTTTTTAAATTAAACAAAATTCTGGAAAATAATTGCGATTTAATTTTTTTATTTCGATCTCTAAGTCGTCAATTTCGTTTTTGTTTAAATAATCATATGGGTTTTTTAATTCTTCAACGTTTTTTGCTGTCTTGAACAAATGAAAAATATTATAAATGTTTTGAGAATATAATTACTGGGTATTTTCCATGAATAGTGCAATTTTTCATTTAAACAGAAATGAAATTGACTGTTTAGGGATCGAATTAAAAAAAAAGTCACTCGGAATTATTATTTTGCAAAAAAATTTAGGATACTGAACTATTTTCAACATTTTATTTTTCTGAAGTGTCTGCGGGGCGAACGAACAATAAAAATTTACTTAACAAAATTTTTAAAAATCTCTAAAATAACAATTGCGAATCATTTCTTTTAATTTTGCTCTCCGAGTCGCCAATTTTTTTTTTCAATGTTTTTTGATATCTGAAACAAATAAAAAATGTAAAATTTTTTTAATTCAATTTTTGTCCATTTCACATGAATACTGAAATTTTCCATTTAAACAAAAATGAATTTGACTATAAAAAACTTGTGTAGCAAAAAAAAATCAGGACACCGGGCTATTTTTAGCATTTTAAGCCCCTCATATGCCGAAATACCCCTCTCATCGGCTTGCCCCCGGGGCTAAAGAATAATCGTTTATCCTGTAAACCTTTCAGGCCTGAGAAGGAAGAGGAAGTGCCACCGATTCCCACGAGCGAGCCTCCAGACTCGCCCAACGAAGCCCCAGTGACTGGTCACCAGATAATAAAAGCCCGCCCATTGACCTTGAAGAAGGCCCTCCTGTCGGAGCAGCCCCGACTCCGATATGCCAAATCAAATGTTCACGTATCGATAAATCGTAGAATTGAGATGCCCCCGGCATTTCTATTCCCAGAGACTGAAATACCCGCTGATCTTATGCAAACTGATCAACAACAAAATACCCCAGATGTAACGGATCACATAAGTCTTAAGCAGATTAATCACAGCCCTGAGGACACCAATTGCAACGAGAAATTGGAGGATTCGGATATTGTTGATGCACTCAATGTCATTAATATTGAGGATAAACTGAAGAAGGAGGTCAAGTGCGAAGTGGATACTGAGGGCAAGGGGAGTGAGGTGATAAGGAGGAAAAAGGGCAATTTGAAATCCACAACGGGTAAGGCGAATTTGTCGAGGCGGGTCTCCTTTGACCCACTCGCTTTGCTACTGGATGCCAGTCTTGAGGGCGAACTTGAGCTCGTCAAGAAGACGGCCAAGGAGGTTGCCAATCCTAGCTCAGCCAATGACGAGGGAATCACTGCACTGCACAATGCCATTTGTGCGGGACATCTGGAGATTGTCAAGTTCCTGGTGGAGTTCGGGTGCGATGTCAATGCCCAGGACAGCGATGGATGGTGAGTGTTTTCATGTTTCGGGGGTTGAGGGTATTATTTTACATTGAAGATCAAGTGTTGATGAGTAAAGGAAAAATTATTTTTGAGGATATCCAAGTAGTTTGGCTATTTTTTGCTCCAATGAAATGCTTTTTCTAATTTTGAGAATATGTTTTTATTTTAATTACGTTGAATATTCACTTTTTTCAAATTTTTATTGCGCGATTTGACTGACAAATCTGGGTGATTGAAAATCCGAGGACTCTAGCTATTTTTTGCTCCGGTGAAATGCTTTTATACTTTTTTAGTCGAACAGCGGAGCTTTCATTTGAGCCCCATTTGACCCTAATTTTCAGGAAATTTTACAGTGATTTTGGGATTTAAAGTTTGCAGGTCTAAATTTGAAGTTCGATATTGAACCGTTGGAAAATAAATTTTTTATTTGAGAAAAATTAGAAAATTTTGGAGAAGGATTGATGAAATAATGAAAAAATTGCAATTTTTGAAAATTACGAGCATTTTTTATGAATAATTTACAAACAATCAATTTTCAAGTATAAAAATCATTTGTTCGGAATTGTAACGAATTTATGGAAATGCAGAATTTTAGCAGGAATCGATTTCATGCTTAAAAAATTAGGTTTTCGAAAGTTTAAACAATTGCATTTAGTTATTTATAAACAATCAATGTTTAAAAAAATGATAATTCTGTGCAAAATGTAATTTTAATCAAATTTTAAATAAAAATTTTGAAAGTTGGAAAATGGGAAGATTGAATAATTCAAAATTAAATAATTCAAATATTGCAAAAAAATTTATAAACTATAGGACTCATTTGTTCGGAATCTCAAAAAATTTACTCATATCCAGAATTTTAAACAAGTTAATTTATTTATTTGCAAACAACAAATATTTAAAAAAATAATAATTCTGTGTAAAATGTAATTGGAATGGCGCTGAATCTCAATTTTTTTCTCAAATTATTTTCATTCGATATTTTCCCAATTATTGAAACAATATTAAAACACATAAAAAAACCCATTATTATCCCAAGACAATAACTCCTCTTAACGATCAGATATTTATTCTGGGATGCAGAGGGAGGAGGATGTGAGGAATAGAATCGGTAAACAGTGGTGAGGAATGTCGGAATTTTTGCCAAGAAAATTGTTTACCCGGTTGAGTGGGGATTTGAGTGTCGTCTATGTGCCGAAGAATTTATGATTGAGAAAATATTTTGGATGCGAACTTCACGTGAGGAAATTCTCAATTTAGTCCGGCGTTATTTCGAGCCTCGCCTGAACCCGCTACGAAGATACTTCTAATTCTCACCTCCTTTTTTTTTAAATTTTGCAGGACACCTCTGCATTGTGCAGCGAGCTGCAATAATCTCGCTATGGTGAGATTTCTCGTGGAACATGGAGCATGCATATTCGCAACAACACTCTCCGATCATGAAACAGCGGCGGAGAAGTGCGAAGAGGATGAGGAGGGATTTGATGGATGCTCCGAGTACTTGTACAGTGAGTACTCTAATCCACGTTATGCCTTCATCATTTTCAATCGTGTATTCTATTTATTCATTCATTTATTCATTCAATTATTTATTTATCGAGTCGATTTATTCATTTCCACACCCGTGGCTCTGCCAGCCTTGAACCTCCATTGATATTCGCGTGGTTTTCCCACAGGTGTTCAGGAAAAGCTGGGCATTATGAATAATGGACAGGTGTTTGCAGTGTTCGATTATGACGCACAACATAATGACGAGCTGTCAATGAAGAATGGCGATCAACTGGTTATTCTGCGAAAGGGAGATGACAATGAACGAGAGTGGTGGTGGAGCAAGCTTGGGCACAGAGAGGGATATGTTCCGAGGAATTTGTTAGGGGTAAATTTACATTATTCATCGCAATTTCGATTGAGGGGCAACGGAGGGTCGTTTATTTTTCAAATTTTTGATTAAATTCCCTGCGGAAAGGTATCTGTTGTCATTTGGGGTTGAAAGGTAACAAATTTTAATGTTGGGGCAATGTTGGCTGCCAATTTTGAGGCAATGTTGGCTGTCAATGTTGAGACAATGTTGATTGTTACCGTTGGGGTAATATTGGCGCAATGTTGGCGGCCAACGTTGGAATAATGTTGACTGCCAACATTGGGGTGATGTTAAGTGAAACCCTTGAGGCAATGTTGGGGTAATGTTGGCTGCCAATGTTGGCGTAATGTTGGCTAGGTGCATTGAGACCATGCTGTCTGTCAACATTGGCACAATGTTGGGGTAATGTTGGCGGTAAGTGTTGGCCGCCAACGCTGGGCCAATGTTGGGGTAATGTTGGCTCATTCTTCAATGTCAAACAATGCTTACAACCTTGATAAGAAAATTGGACCTTTCGTTACCCCTGAGAAAGGTTCACCCTATAGGAAAAACTTCTTCGTTTCTCTTGAAAAAAGGTTTGAAATTTTTTTCTTGAAAAACGAAATTTTTTTTTTCTCGGGATAAATCTCCCTTCAACAATGCCTCCTAAAATCTAATATCTTTATTATTCTTCTATTTCAGCTGTATCCAAGAGTACAACCATCGAAGACAGAGTAGAAGCTGACATATCTGCAAGAGATTGTTCTTTTTTCATAATAAACAAAGAAGAAAGAAATTAAAATGAAAATGAGAACTTTTATCACCACAGTATTCAATTTGCAGCTTTATCTTATTAGGTATTCGTAATAGGGTATTTTTAATGTTACAGAAATATTATATTATTTAAATCGTGCGTTAAAGCCGAAGTCAAAATCCTGCAATGTCATTTTTTTTTAGATGAAAATGTATTCTCTATTTTAATCTTCTTTCAATCGACCGATCAAATTTATTGATACGCATTTATCACCTCTGCGGTACTTAAATGTTTATTGAAAAATGAAATTATGTGAAGAAATTGATCTTTTTAGACAATCGCTCAATTTGTTTCACCTAAATGGTTTATGTTTAGATGAATTCAAATTGTTATTATTTTTTAATAATTTTTAATCCTCAATTATATATATATATATTTTTTTTGTTAATCTCGAATTTTTCTCAATCCGATGGAGATCAAGTGCAGAGAGTTATTCGGATTTGGAAAATATTCAATTCTCATGAATCTGTTTTCCAAGCTTGCCAATAGATATTATAAATATTGTAAAATTTCAAGTTTTAATTTTAGTCAGATCGATCGTCAATGGTTTTATCAGCATTCAAGAAGGGATAGAGCAAATGATAGAGATAGATGAAATTCTAACGATCGATCAAACCGACTGTTTTTAATTAATGAAGGATAAAAAACAATATGAGGCTCGATCAAACGGCGTTTTATGCCACTTTCATTTTTAATGTAGCTGTTAGGTTTCGAGAATGTGCACAGAGCGCTGCCTCGCCAAAAAATGTCGAAGGAATTATTATTGAATGGATATGAATTGTCCCAAGAATATTAAAAAATGTGTGCCTTTAAACGTAATAATGACTTTATGTAAGATTGCACGGTATATTGAAAATAATAAATTGTTTTTTTGATAGATTTTGTCTATTTATTGATCTTGGGTTTAACTCCAGTTATTTACTTGATATTTTCTCCTTTACCTAAAAAAGATGGTACTCTTCATGAGGGCAATTTATTTCATCTGGACAATCAACCAAAACAAAAATTACGATTACAAATTGTTGTAATAATTTCTACTGCATTATTCATAATTTAATGGGAGGAAAGAGTCACACTGTTGAAATAATTTGACCCTGAATTCGATTTAAGGGGAAAAGTCAATGGAATTGTAACGTCGCAATTTTTCAGCGGCAGGAAAACGAAAATTCCATAATTTACATGAATTTTCAAGTGAAAATGACTACTCACTGCTAAATTTCCTTGAATTTTTAGGGAATTCCTTTAAAATTCTTGGAATTCCAGCAATTTATCCAGAAGATTTATCCAGAACTTGATTTTAGTTTCCATTATTCATAAATTAATGTGAGGAACAGTAGCAGTGTTAAAAAATTTATCTGAATTTACTGGAAAAAGGCCTTGAATTCAATTCAAGGGGAAAAAGTCAATGGAATTTCAAATTTCGCTGAAAATTCAGGTGGAGCCCCAATTTTTTAACGGCCGGAAGTGGGAAATTTCACAATTTACATGAATTTTCAAGTGAAAATGAATATTTACTGCTAAATTCTGAACTTTCAGGAGAATTCCTTCAAAATTCAGGGGAATCTGGAATTCAAGGAGAGATTTCCCTGAATTTTCCGGATTTTTCAGCAATTTCCCAGAATAATCAAACTTAAATTTACAGTTCCCACGGAATTTCAGATAAAATTATGAATTTTCCTTTACCAAATTCCGGGAATTATCAGCGAATTATTAAATAAAATGTTTATTGATTTGCTAATTTTCATTTTCATTAGCAAACGCCCGCTTCAGAAATTTAAATTAATTCACCAATTAATTTCACCAATTCAATTTTTGCTGCTGCATTGCCCCTATTCCTGGCAAAATAGGAAATGTCCTTTGCATTAAGATGATTTGTTTGCCCTTCCTCGGTGAATTTGAAATTCGATCCATTAAAAAATCACTCTACCGGATGTCAGAAACCGGAACAGGGGCATCAACTGGGACATCACCGGCGCATGCACATATTGGCGCAACAAACTTGTTGATTTTCTCGCGCAGGGTGGAAGTTCAGTCGGGCGCATGTGCCTGCGTGAGCCCCCAGGACGAATGGGACAACACAGTTCAAAACCACTCTCCATATAAAGCTGGGAAAACTCGGTGGAAAACACTAGACGCGAACGCGTGGGCCAAACGAAATGTTGAAACCTCAGGATTAGTTTTCCTCGTGTTTTTCTCGTGGGTGAAAATGTGGGAGTGCTGTTTACGGGAGTTTATTTTATTTTTTTTGTCGCTTGTTGTCCATACGATAGGCTCAAGGAAAATTTTAGGTAATATTTACAATAATCTAAACAAATAGGAAATCAAAATTAATCATTTTAACTTTAGAAAACGTTCGTTTTCATAAATTTATTTATTTATTTATTTATTTATTTATTTATTTATTCATTTATTTATTTATTTATTTAACATGCTGGAACCCGTGATATGAGTGATTTGCATTGAAAAAATTTATTTTCCTAAACAAGTCTTGTTTAAACCCTGAAAAATCTCTAGTGAAACAAAAAAAAAATAGAATCCAATGGTGACCATTTGAAGACTGTCCTGAGATGACAAATTTTCATCAAAAATAGATTCAGTGATTCTAAAAAAATTTATTCTCTCTGCAAGCGAGAAATGTCATTTCTAGCACAACTTTTTTCCCCGTGAAACATTCGTTTTACGTTCAATATGGCCCGGTTCAAATTCCAATGAAATTTTTTCTCAAAAAAGAGCTTTTTCCTCACTTGTGCGTAAACTGAAATTTTACGCACGTCCGAAAAACCCCACTTTCCACACATTGTGATGAAAAATACGGTTCGACACTCGTGAGAAAAGTATTTCTGTTCCTCTCGAGGGTCAAAAAGCACTTTTACGCACTCGTATCGAAATATATTATTTGAGAACTCGTTCATTTTTCTCTCAGTGTACGGAAAATCTAGAGATTTCTCCCTGACGCACTCTATTCCGCGCGATATTCATAAACCCCCCGGGCGCAATATTCAACTAATTATGTTTTACCACTCGTTTCAACACAGAAATGACAAAAAAAATTTTGCACCATGAATTTTCAAGGACACTCTCCATGGTCCATTGAACAAACTTTAGTACTCTCTTTTGCACATTTCATTAGCGCGTGAAACTTCAATAAAGACGTACAACGTTGGAGTGCTAATGGCGTCTCACTTGGACAGTCCCTTTGACTTGGAGCGTTGTGGACCAGCAGTGGACCTGGCGCTGGCGGAAGTCAACGAATTTCTCGTCCTCCACAATGTCCAGCTGCGAAAAGTTCAAGCCAGGTAGTCCCTCTCAATTCTCTCTCGCCCCATTATCTCCGGGGCATGCAAATCCTCGGGGAGACTGTTAATCCAAAAAATCTAAATTCTTCAAATTCAGGTTTGGAAAATTCAGCGCATACTTTAGTTACAAATTATTCGATTTATATTCGCACGGGAGGGTATGCTTCGCTGCTTACGGGGGATTGATCTTGCGGTCGGGGAGGATAAAGGAGGACACGAGGGGGATTGGAATATGATGAAATTCAACTTCCTTGGAGGACTGGACGAAATAGTTGTTTTTTTTTTAGATTCTGAGGCTAAAATCAGATGATATGTAGACGGTTGCGAATTTTTTACTGAAATTTCCCGGCAATTCTGGGACATTTTTACTATATTGGAGGGTTTCTGGAAGTTCAAGGGATTTCATTGTTGATAACTCACAATTTTAGTTCAATTATTTTATGAAAATTAATTTTTTAAATCTAGAAAATTCAGCTAAATTTACATTGTTACAAAATTTTCAGGTGGAATCCCGGGTAAAATTCTTGGAAATGTTCATCGCATTATAGTTATATCGAAATTTCGAGGAATTTCATGATTGGAAATTTAAAATTTCATGGAAAAATCAATGGAAAGTCCAAATTCAATTCAATTATTCCCTGAAAATGAATCGAACCCAGGAACACTCAGCTAAATACATTCTTTAATTAATCATCAATTAATTAAAAATTTCCCGAACCCTCACAATTCCATTGAACCTTCAACTAAATTTCATAACGCCCCCACCCGCTGCCCAAAACTTTTGAATTCAATACAATTCCCAGTAAACTCTGAAACTCGATGATTTTCCCCCCTAAACGGAATTCCTTATTACTCTACCAGAATCCTAAAACCGCAACAATAAATAAATAAAATATTTAAACAATAAATAGTAAATGATAAATAATAAATAATAAATGATAAATAATAAATAAATGATAAATAATAAATAATGAATGATAAATAATAAATGATAAATAATGAATAATAAATAATAAATAATAAATGATAAATGATAAATAAATAAAAATAAAAAAATGAAATAAGGAATTCCCAATAATTATTCAAAGCAACATTTACGTCCCAAAAGGATGCGTTTCATCGGAACAGATAATTCATTTACAACCAAACTGTATTTCCAATGGATAATTTCCCAAAGCATTCACAATACTCCTGATTTTCATACGTGATATACCCTGAATTCCGAGTGACACTTGTACATCAGCCACCGTGATACGTGATGCAGAATGAATGGGCATGAAATTTCAATCTGAATGCATCCCTCTCGAAACTCTCGAGTGTGCACACACGCACACACCGGGCCGGCGGGGGGTGTTGTAAATAACAGTTGGATAATTGATCCCGGAGAATTAACGGATGAGAAATCAACGATGAGAAAAAAAATCATCGCAATTACACGTGCGATGGGGGTCAAGGTCAGCCATCAAGTGGATGGAGCTTATTCTTTTACTTCTCTTCATAAATTTTTATATTCAATTAAATGACTGGAGGGGAAAAATCGCGGAGTTCGAGTATTGAAAGTGGAAAAATGAGGGAGTGGTTTTTTTTGCAGCTATCCATCATGCAGCGGAGCTAGGGCACCGGGATTAGCGGCTGACATGCATTTTCGTGATAATGTAATTGCATTTGTCGGGCCAGCCTGTGCTTTTGCCCTCGAACCTGTTGCTAGACTCGCGGCTTACTGGAATACCCCCATTATCACGGGAATGGGTGATCAGGTGAGAGATATTGGTGCAAAGAGTATTCGTAGAAAACAGGGTTTTTTTCGATTGTCCACATGGTTTTCGCAGATAATATTTATAATATTATAAACATATTATAATATATATTATTAATATGTAGTTTCATTTATTTATATTATGTTACACTATATTATTATTATTATTATTATTATTATTATTATTATTATTATTATTATATGATTCAGCTATTGAAAAAAATTCTATCTAGCTGTACAGTACAGTTTAGGAGATAATAAATAATGAAATGCGGGCTTAGGATGTTCGATTTATATTTTTATAAATTATTAATAAATTGTCTTGAATATTCATAATTTTTTTCACATTTTTCTCACGCAATTTAAAAAAATTGAATAGTTCACTTTTGGAGAAAAATTGTTGAAATAATCGAAAAATTGCAATTTTCGAAAACTCGGAGCATTTTCTATGAATAATTTATAAAGAATTAATTTTCCGCCATAAAAATCATACTTTCGGAATCGTAACAAATTTATTAATATTCAGAATTTTACAGAAATCGATTTCATAGTTAAAAAATAAGGTTTCCGAAAGTTTAAACAGAAAGTTTAAACATTAAACTTTAATTATTTATTTATTTACTTATTTATTTGTAAACATAGAATATTTAAAAAAATAATAATTCTGTGCAAAATGTGATTTTAATAACGCAAATATTCTAGACCTTTTTTCAAATTTTTATCACGCAATTTAAGTGATAAATTTGATGATTGAAAATTATTGAATCTACGGTGTAGTCTGTACCAAACTGCAAAAGATACTTTGATATCCTTAAATAACGAGTCTGTGGTATTTTTTGTAAAATGCATAGTCCACAGTTCCTGCGATATTCAGCTCTAGAAATGAAAACTTCGTGAAATCATTTCCCATTTGATTCCAACAATGAATTTGAAAAATTGAATAATTCACTCGCTTGTCCCCCGATTTCACTCCAATTCGCAATGCTCCGGAACAAAACCCCATTTATTAAAACCTGACTACCGAATCGCGTGTGGAAAATTGCATTTTTTTATGCAAGCCTTTTAAACCAATGGATTTACCCTGCTGAAAATGGTAATTGAATGGGACCATTTACAGCCACCATCAGAGGGCGAATTATCCGTGACTTCCGGCATCCTTGGACGTCTCCACAAGTGGAAAAACGAGAGTTCGGTAAACGTATATCTCTCGCATTTCTTAATTTACTTCACCTTGCGTGTTCACTTGGACGTTAATTAACCACCCTGGTAGTCTTCCAACGTGTAATCAGAGTCTGTTTTTTGCTAATTAAAAAATGTACTCCGAAAATATCTCATCACGCTGTTGGCTTAATGGTCCCCAGGGCATTTTCAAAGACAAGAGCAAGTACCCCACCCTCACGCGGATGTCGTACTGCCAGTGTCGGCTGCGAATGGTCTTCGCGAGTATTTTCAAGGAGTTCGGCTGGGCTCACGTGGCACTCATCCTCGACAGATCGGATTTATTCTCGCTGACTGTTGGGAAAAATCTCGAGTACGGACTGAGGAAGGACGGATTGCTCAAGTTTGTGAGGGAATTGGATGGTAATTCCGAGGACGACTCTCATCATTTGTATCTGAGGGATGCCAGCATGTACGCCAGAGGTTTGTATCGACGATGGAGCAGTGACTGGCACTGTCCCAGTTTCCGACACCCTCAGTGTGTTCAGGATTTAGCGAGGGCGAGGGGACAAATCGTCTTGATGCAAAGGAAATTTTCTGCTCGCAATCGCACGATTACAAACATTCAAAATTAAATGACGATATGAAAAAATTAGTAGATCAGATTTACTTGAGGGAAATTAACCAACTGGATGGAAGGAAATTTAATATCTTTCTCAAAAATTAAAATTCTCGTCGTGGTCGGAAATATTCCTAGAAGAATTCGAAATTATTGTTCCTCATATAATTCTCTGTAGAACGAGAACGATTACACTACGAAAATAATTTTTTTTGTCCACAAGTAAATTGATTCAAGAACGAATGATTCAGAACCAATTTTTTCTCAGTGAAGCTAATGAATCAGAATCTTTGACAATATATTATTACGGAATCGAATGGTTTAGTGTGTGCTCTTCCCCTCTTTCTTAAAATGAGAGAAAGTTGATTGTCATTCTCTAATATTAGAAAATAACTTCATGTGTGATTCATCTTTGTTCCATGATTGATTCTGAAGAACTGTCAGTAAATGCGCACCTTCGATTGATCCTGGATCATTACTTGATTGAATACACTAATATTTGTAATAATGGGAGGATGTATATGTCATTTTTTTATTCATTCCGCATTTTATAGATGATCTAGTGCCATTTTGATCATGATTATTAGAGAATATTATTCCTGCGCGTTATTTCTTCGCAATTATTTATTTATTTATTTATTCATTTATTTATTTAATCAGCTATGAATTTAGTTAATCACTCAATTGGGGAAACATCAACCCCAAATAATAAAATAAAGAAGAGTATTAACAAATTATCCACTTGATGCATTGAAAAAAAACCCCTTTGACGTTTTTAAAAACTAAAAAACACCATGAATATTCTATTTAAAAACCTCTGATACTCCAGTGGTGATCCTGAGTGTGCGAGGCACTCTCGTACGCAAGTTCATGCTCGCCGCCCATGAATTAGGAATGACTCGGGGGGATTGGACATTCTTGGATGTGGAAATAATCCAGGTGACACGAAACACAAGTCTTGCTTCGCGAGAAGAGACGATCGAAGTGTGTAATAATTATGTCAATTAAAATCAGGGATCGTACTGGGGCGATCATGACTGGGAAGTGGGGGATGAGGATGACTCTGCAGCGAGGAAGGCGTACGAGTCGCTGCTGCGAGTGTCCCTGCTGCAGCCCACGAGTCCCAGGTTCCAGGATTTCGCTGAGGATGTTAGAATCCGGGCGCAGAGTGATTATAATTACACGTTTTCGGATGGAGAGGAAGTGAGTGCATTTGTATTCGTGGAATCCAATTGTGAATTAAAATATTCTTTTCAATGTCGTCTTGATTGGGTTTGAGAAGGGGTCGATTGCATCATCTGTTGTTGAAAGAATTTATTCTGAAAACAATATTTGAGGGGAGGTCAAAAATTTTAATGTTGGGGCAATGTTGGGGCAATGTCGGCGACTAACGTTGGGACAATGTTGGTTATCAACGTTAGGGTAATGTTGGATGTCATCGTTGGGGCAATGTTGGGACAATGTTGGCTGCCAACATTGAGATAATGGTGGATGCCACCGTTGGGGCAATTTTGGGACAATGTTGGCTGCCAACATTGAGATAATGTTGGATGTCACCGTTGGGGCAATTTTGGGACAATGTTGCCTACCAACATTAAGAATGTTGGATGACACCGTTGGGGCAATGTTGGCTGCCAACGTTAAAATAATGTTGGCTGCCAACATAAAGGTCATGCTGGATGTCACCGTTGGGACAATGTTGCCTGCCAACATTAAGGTAATGCTGGATGTGACCGTTGGGGCAATGTTGGGACAATGTCGGCTGTCAACATTAAGAAAATGTTGGATCTCACCATTGGGGCAATGTTGGCCGCCAACGTTGGGGCGATGTTGGCTGCCAACATTGAGACAATCTTGAATTCAATGAATCATAGAATTCAATCTAAATCACACCATCATAAAAATCCCATTCAGAACCAAATCACCAATTTATTATCAAAAATCTATAGACTCTTTTGTAACAAAAGTGATGTCCCACTTGTGTCTCCCTGTTCTCCACCCCGTTACCCCCTAAAATCTCGACCCCCAGGTGAATTTCTTCATCGGGGCGTTTTACGACGGCGTCTACCTCCTCGGAATGGCCCTGAATGAGACCCTGTCAGAAGGCGGTGACATATGGGACGGAGTGGCGATGACGCGACGCATGTGGAACCGGGACTTTATGGGAATAACAGGTCACGTACGGATCGACGTCGACGGTGATCGTGACGCTGACTACAGCATTCTGGATCTGGATCCAATCACCGGCAGATTTGAAGTGGTGGCTCACTACCTGGGAGTTAATCGGCAGTACAGCCAGGTCCCTGGGAAGAAGATCCACTGGCCTGGCGGGAGGGAGGGGCCACCCCCGGACATTCCGGAGTGCGGCTTCCTGGGGAATGATCCGGCCTGCTCCCAGAAGACTGATGCCTACGCTCTCGTTCTCTACGCCAGCCTCTCTCTGGCTATTTTTCTTCTGGCTGTGGTCGCCGCTGCCTGCCTCCTCTGGCGACATCTTCGACTGTCCGCCGATTTGAATAATATGTCCTGGAGGATCAGACCCGAGGAACTTCTGCTGGAGGTCAACAGGGCTTTCTCCTCCAAGATTAATTTGCATCAGGCCATGTCAGACGCTAATGTAATTATGCCAATGCCATTTAATTGACCTGCATCACTGTATACTGGCGTCTTCAATTTGGCTTCATTTGAGACGTCGGACACTTACACATTTTAAAGAAATATACATTTGTGCAAATTACACGTACATAATTTTATTTTTATTTCATGTTTTATTTTTATTTTCACGTGATGTTGTTTTTTTTTTATTGATCTATTTTGACTTGTGCAAAATGTAAGATTGTGGATATTGGTGGATGCTGGCTCATCGTTTTTTTGGAAAACCTCCGGATTTCAGCATTTTTTTAGGAACACAAATTTTTTTCTGTATAGAAAACCTCTCCTTTTATTTTTCTAAAACTCGTCAAATTTTCTTGAATTTCGTATAAAAATCTGTGATTTTCTAAAATTCCGATAAATGACGTCAACGAAAAATATATTTTTCATACCCTTCACAGAGAAAAAAAATTACTCCTGCCAAGTAAATTTACTTGTCACAAGTAAATGTATATAAATATTTACATTTAAAATGTGTGAATTTTCTTGTAGTTAGTAAATTTGCTTGGCAAAAGTAATTTTTTTTCTGTTGTCGAACGAGAGACTATTGTTTACAAACAATTGAAACAAAATTGAACAGAAAATTAGAATTCATGGGGAAACTTATCAATCTTGAAAAAAAATTTTCCTTTTTAAAATCATTTCTCCTCATTACACTCAGCGACTCAACTGGAATTTATTCATACAACATTAAATCCGGGAGACACAAACGTCCAGAAAAAGCCGACAAACTCTCACAATTTCAGGCACTAGTTTTTCTCCCGCCTCGAACAATTATCGTTCCTCAAAAAAATTTGCTTTTGAACGATTAATCCTCGAGACTGAGCCGTTCTCACCCGATTTTTAGCAGACGAGAGAATGTTTAAGATACTCGAATGAAAAAATTGCAGAATTATGGGCTTGAGCAACGTCGTCGTGGATCACAGGTGAGTGGCGATTCTCTAGGCCCCACCATCGTGTTCACCACCGTGGGAATATACAAAGGTGAACGTGTGGCGATTAAAAAGATCACGAAGAAGAAAGTGGTTGATGTGACGAAAAAATTACTGTGGGAGATAAAGCAAGTGCGGGATGTTACCTCCGAGAACACTGTCAGGTACTGGAATTATCCATTATATAAATTGGTGAAAGAAAATTGATCGCGAGAGGAGAGAAAATTAACCGAGAAATCCTGAAAAAATCGGCAGTGAAACAACAATAAATTGACGAAACGATTTAAATCAATTTTGACTATTAGGCAGTTTTTAATGAATATCTCGGAATCTAAGGCAGATAGAAAATTTTTCATGAAAACCTTTTTTGTAGAGAAAATTGACAGCTACAAAAAAGGTTCTGATGAAAATTTTGCTATCCCCCTTAGATTCGGAGATATTCCTCGCTTCGCTACTGATTTTAGTTATTGTTTTCCTGCGAACTCATTTCTGTTCGTGAATTTATTATGATAATTTCAGATTCATTGGAGCGTGCCTCTGCTCTCCTTCCCCCACAGTCCTAATCCTCACAGAATATTGTCCGAAGGGCTCCCTCAAAGACGTCCTGGGGAACGAAGCTATCAAACTCGACTGGAATTTCCGAATGTCTCTCATTCATGACATCGTTAAGGTATTGAGCCTCCAGTAAATTATTCTCAACAGCTTCCGCACTTTAACTCACCGAAAATCACTTCCTTATCTTCTGTCCTCTGCTGCATTACCCGACTCAGGGCATGGATTACCTTCACGCGAGTGAAGTCGTTGCACACGGTAAACTGCGGTCGTGCAATTGCCTCATCGATGGTAGATTTGTCCTGAAAATATCGGATTTTGGGTTGAAAACACTCACGATGCCGGCGGACTTGACCATCGATGATAATTATTACACAAGTAATGCAGTTCTACACTGTTGCAAACATTTGGGGAAATTTTCCGGGAGAGGAAGTTGAGTTCGATTTAAGGGAAAAAAGTCAACGGAATCTTACAATTTATTTTAATTGTCAAGTGAGAATCAATATTTACTGCCGAATTGTCTTGAATTTTTAGGCAATTCTGTTGAAATTCTTGGAATCGCAGGAATTTTTGAAGGAATTCCCTGAAAATTTGCGAGGAATCTGGAATTCAAGGAGAGATTTCTCTGAATTTTCCTGATTTTTTAACAATTTTCCTGGAGGAATTCAACCAAAATTTGCAGTTCTCAAGGAGTTTTCTGTGAAATTGTGAATTTTCGATGATAGAGTTCCGTGAATAAATTTGTTACGACAGCGAACAAATGATTTTAATGGTGGAAAATTGATTGTTTATAAATATTTATGGAAAATACTCATATTTTTCAAAAATTGCAATTTTTAAATTATTTCATCAATCGTCCTTCAAAAATAAATTTTCTAATTTTGTTTCAAACTTTTAAAATGTTTTCTAACGGTTCAATGAATATTCAGCGTCATTAAAATTACATTTTGCACAGAATTATTATTTTTTTAAACATTCGTTGTTTATAAATTATTGATAAAAATGCTCGTAATTAAAAAAAAATTGCAATTTTTAAATTATTTCATTAATTTTCCTCCAAAAGTAAACTTTCTAAATTTTCCAAATTTTTCAAATGTTTTCTAACAATTTAATATCGACATTTAAATTCAGATCTGCAATCTTGAAATAATACAATCATTGTAAAATATCCGTAAACTTAGGGTCAAAAGGGGCGCAAATGAAAGCTCCGATCTTCGACTACAAAATGAGAAAACCATTTCACTGAAGAAAAAAATAGCCAAACTACTTGGACATCCTTAGAGGGAGACTACCACGAGTTTTCAGAGTGACGGGCTATTGTAGTGCCATAATCCATTCCTAAATTACGTATTCTCTGCATTTATCTTCCTATTTTTTCCACGTAAATAGAATTACTATGGGTGGCACCCGAGTTACTGCCCCAAACAGTTCTCCCCGGAAGTGCAGCCACGCAAAAAGGGGATGTCTACAGCTTCGCCATAATTTTAGAGGAGATAGTCCTCCGCGGAGGGCCTTACGAGGTCGCGAAAGCCTACATGACATCCCAAGAGGTAATTAAATCGGTCCCAGTGCCCCAGAAAGGCCGCTAAACTTCCCCATTACAGATTGTGAATCGCGTATCGTCGGGAGAAAATCCAAGTTTTCGACCGGAAGTTGCGCCCAGAGATTGCCCCCTGGACATTCTCACCCTAATGGAAAAGTGCTGGAGTGAGGGACCAGAGGACAGGCCGAGTTTCCACACAATCCGAGGGATAATCAGAGGGATAATGAAGTTAGCTCGAAAGTTGTTGTCTTCCCAAGTTTTCGGTGATTAGTTTACCCATTTTATCGGGTTTTATTCCCAGGGGATACTGCGAGAACCTCATGGACGATCTACTTCGACGAATGGAGCAATATGCGAACAACTTGGAGGCTCTGGTGGAGGAGAAAACTGAACAATTGAGTTTGGAGAAGCGGAGAAGTGAGGAACTGTTGTATCAAGTTCTTCCAAGGTGAGGGAGGAATATTGATTGCTGGAATGAAGATTCAGTTGTTCTGAAGAGGGTCCAAAAAATGCTAATCTTTGTTGTTTTATGGGCGATTCTCAATGAATAATTTATATTTATTGGAGAGGAAATGTTTTATCGAGACATTTCAGTGAATAAAAGTCAATTTGAGAACCCCAGGGTTCTTGATTTAAGAATATTTTTCACTGAAGCTGAGTTTTTTATTTTTTTAAATTTAATTTTAAATTGAAAAATTATCATTTTAGTATTAATAATAATCACTATCATTATAATTATTAATTATAATACTTAATAATCAATTAATTTTTATAATTGAAAAAAATCAATATCAATCAATCAATTATTGATCAATTATCGATATAATTGATTATTATTATTATTATTTTGTTGTTTATCAATCATTTTTTTATATATTTTTAAAATTATTTATTAATTTATTATTAATAATATAATAATAGTAATTATTATTAATTATAATTATTATTATTTTCTGTTTTTTAAATGAGAGAAAAGGTGTCTTAATTTAAATATTAAACCCCAGGGGTTTAATATTTAAACCCCTGGGGTTAGTATTTATAACCCCAGGGTTCTTAATTTGGGTTTAATTTAATTTGTGGTTAATTTGAGTTTGATTTAAAAAAAAATTAAATTTGAGAAGTGTCCAATCCCCTTGCCCCTCTCTCCACCAAAAAAATGAATCATTCACCCTAAAAATGTTCGAACCCCCCTTCCAGACAAGTTGCCGGCCAGTTGATGGCAGGAGAGCTAGTTCAACCCGAGCAATTCGAGTGCGTAACAATCTACTTCAGTGACATCGTGGGCTTCACCGCCCTCTGCGCCCAGAGCACTCCGATGCAGGTGGTGGACTTCCTCAATGATCTCTACAGCACCTTCGACCGCATCATCGGCTTCTACGACGTCTACAAGGTCGAGACCATAGGGGATGCCTACATGGTGGTGTCAGGACTCCCCCAGAGAAATGGGGATGAACACGCCAAGGAGATTGGACTCATGGCCCTCGCCATTGTCGATGCGGTGGCTTCATTTAAAATTATGCACAAACAGGATACACAGCTGAGTGTGAGGATTGGAGCGCACAGTGGGCCTGTTTGCGCTGGGGTTGTGGGACAAAAAATGCCCCATTACTGTCTCTTTGGGGATACCGTTAATACTGCGTCCAGGATGGAGTCCTCTGGATTACGTAAGGATTCTGGATTTATAGTCAATGAATTTTTTTTGACAAATAATTTTTTTTTTCGAAGAAAGAAAGGAGTATAATTTATTTCTATGATGATTATTATTATTATTGTAATTATTATTGTAATTATTATTATTATTATTATTATTATTATTATTATTATTACTGTTATTATTATTATTATTATTATTATTATTCATTAATTTATGTTTTTAAATTAATTCCTTTTTGTGGATTAATAAAGGAAAAAATATTTTTTATTGCGAGTGATAATGGCTTTTGTATATTTATAAATTTAATCATTTATTATTATTATTTTTTTTTAATAATTAAGATGAAAAAGATCTCGAGAAAAATTTTTGTCTGAAATTTTTGGTACATTTCTTGGAAATTTTTATGACAGTTGCACTAAAATTTCAGAGAATTCCGTCACTAGAAATTCAAAATTTTATGAAGTAAGTCGATTGAATCGATTGAAGTTGTAAATGTCAGTTTAATTATTTAATGGAAATTAATCAAAATGAGGAAAAAACCGTTTTTTCAATTGAGTAAAAATTGTGGGTATTTTGGAACTAAATATTCATAATTTAGTTTTTTATAATAATTTAATTTATTTACTAAATTTTCATTGGAAAATCAAGTAAGTTGGGGGAATTCTCGTCTCCCTGTTGCCCAAAAATTCGAAATTTCATTGAATTTCCAATTGAACATTAAAATTTATGATTTTCTTCCACCTAAAAAAATTAAATATCACTCTCTTGAAAAAATTCCCAGTCAACTGTCCACGAAATTTCGATTTTTTCTGGCAATAAACAACTGTCCAACATTCGATTTTAGCTCTTCGTATTCACGTATCAGAGACGACTAAAAATATTCTCGACAAGTTTGGAACTTTCGAGTTGGAATTACGAGGTGAAGTGGAGCTACGGGGCAGGGGTACCGTGACATCCTACTGGCTGACGGGCTGCTCAGCGCCAGATCCAAGACTATCATCACCGAAAAATCGAAAATACAGTACGAGTCCCCCCGAGAACGGATCAGCCCTCAATCCCCTCATATTCCCGCCGACCCAGAACGCCATCACTAAAACAGCTAATAACACGTTCATTAATTTATCAGAATTATGAGATTAATAAACTTAATCTCATGATTGCGACGAAGAGGAAATTCAGATGAAGAATTATTTTTTATTGGTGTCAGAAGAAATATTGTGTTGTTACTAGAATAATAATCCAATCTCCGACGATTTTAATTCATGAACCCTGAGCTAATCTCTGAGAGAATGGCATAATTGAGGAGAATCCACTGATTTGAATGGGAGCAGGGGAAATTTACCACCCCAGATGCTATATTTAATGAGATTTGCTTTATTCAAATTTCAGTTACATTAATCATAGAAGATAGAGCTTCACCTATGACATATGCTAAATGTAAACGGCTCTGAGCGGCGCAGATAAGCCCTATGAATAAAATATCTTCAAATTTTCTAATAAAAAAAAATAGAATAAGAAAGGAAAAACACTCCATAATTTTACTTAAATTCTTCCAATAGGCGGTCCAGAGAAAACTATATCACTATAAAAATTAGGAAAGACGAGTTCACCTATCAGTCTACCAGAAAACAAGAAAAAACAAAAAATATAATTGTTAAATGGTAATTTAGTCTAAAAAATCATAGTGATAGTGCAGTGACAGCGATTTTCATGGCTCTAGATTTTAACATTCGTCGAAAAGTTATTTCGAAATATTGAACAAAAATTTTCGTTCCATTTTCACTTGGGGAAACTGTACATTCATTATTGTCATCAGAGAAGATACAGTTCCATAATTATCAATTTGGTAGCGAAACGTCGAAGTCAACTTCATTTAGAAAAAAATTTCTAATAAATATCTTTATAATAAAAAAAAAAATTCTTTGCTCTCAAAGAAAATGATCTATTCTAAAATGAAATATTGAAACCTGGGGCCATTGCAATCGTATCAAAAAGTTAATCGTCTACGTGTGCTTAAGCACTTTGCACTCAGCTTATAAAATAATAAAAAATAAAATAAAATGTTACTCTGTTCACTAAGCTCTAGATCCGAAATTAGTGTCGAGACAATGTTCCTTGGAAATTGTTTCTTTCTTTAGTGTTTTTTTTAGTTTATGAACTATTGTACATTTAACCAGAAAATTTCTCTTCATCGTCGTCTGAGGATTCCTCCAGCTTTTTCCATAGATCCGGAATTTAGACAGTAGATCTAGTCATGTATATATAATAAATATATATTTCTTCTTTGCTTTGTTCTAACGGCAGGATCTTCGGTGGTAATTCAGCGGACTACTTTGACGCGAGAAACATAATGAGCCTGTAAAAAATGAGAAAGACATATTTTTTAATTAATGTAAAAAACAAAAAAGATTAAATTTACGTAAATTTCTTTTGATTTTTTTTTCAATTTATGAAAACGAACAGAAAGGGAAAATAAACGATTAAAAAATTAATGTTTTAGGGGAAAATTTCATTAAATGTTTCATTGAATGCAAAATTGTAAAAAAAATTAAATAATTACCGGAAATTGATTGCCTTTGCTGCCAAGAGTCTGTTGCACTCGTTGGTGTCTGGAAGTGGTAATGGTAGATAGGGGCTCTCATTGTCCGAATCAGTGAAGTCAAAACGATGAATGCGTGGTTTTACTTTCATATCACCAAAGGGCCCCTTCAGTATCAGATAATGAAGGGAGAGGGGGTAGGTCGTCTTCGTCTTCAAGATCAGCTGTAAAAAAAACGAATTGAGAATGAATTCTTTCAAGATGACGAAGTTCTCGACTTCATTCATGAAATAGCAAAGTGCAGAAGACTTTGAATATTGAATATTGAATAGTTTGTAATGACAAAGCGGCAGAAGAGAATTTCACTCACTTGATAAGTCATGTCACGTTCTGAACTCTGAGTGGGATCGCGTTGGCTGTTATTAATCCTCGCTTTTACTACCCACTGATTGTTGAATGCACTGAAACGCGATGTCTCGTAGAACAATTTGTGAACGTATTCGTCAGTGCGATATGGCTTCATCTGCAGATCTGAATGGAACAAATACTAGTGTTAATAGAAAAATTTATTGCACTGTTGGAAATAAATTAAAATTTAGGGTACAGTTATGAAGAAATTTTATTTCTATTTTTTTATTTTGTTAATCGTGTGAATAATTATTTTGGATATGAGTGAAGATACATAGACAAAATTTTCAGGCATGAGATTCGATTATTCACACGAGAAATGAATTAAAAAGTACAGGACAAATTTAATAGAAAAATATAGAATTTCTATTGAACTTTTCATTATTTTTTGCCAACACAAATGTTCCGTAAAAAATAATTTTAATTTTTAAAAAGTTGTTTTTCGCCGATTTTTTTTTATGAAAAAAATGAATAAAAATAAAAAATGTTGAATGAGGAAAAAAAAATAATAATGAGGAAAGAATTTATATTTATCGAGGAATGAAAGGCGCTGGAATGATTTAAGAATTTGTGGTGTTCTTTTTAATTGTGAAGAATATTTATAAATGGTGATAATACCATTGAACGTGATTTTCTCGTACGAGAGGAGATCAAAGACATTGTCATAGAGCCTGCGTTCCTCCAGGGTGCGGGCGTCAATGTCACGTAATGCCTCCATTACGTCAGAGCCAGTGCGATGCGGATGAACGCAGTGGGTCTCGTGCTCCGAACTCTCGTGATTAGGGCCACGCCATGGGCAGCCAATCCTGCTGTATTTGCAACTTGATATTCTGACAACATCATTAAGACATTATTTTATTCGTAAATTTGCGAATGCTGATGTGCATGTTATTAAATTCAGAACTGTTGGGTATTGAAATCAAGAACTCTGGGATTCTTGAATTTACATTTACCCGTAAAATAAGAGAAAATGTGTCTTAATTTAAGTACAATGGATGATGGATTTCAGTAAAAATTCCTGAGAACAAGAATTTTTTTCTGTGGTTCTCACAGAAAATTTTCTCAGGAACAAAGTTCCTGGTTCCCAGAACCACGGCACTGAATTCAAGAAACTCGTGGGTCTAGAATACGCGATGCCGAGATGCAGAAACTGGTTATTCAGTTTCAGCGAAAAAATCCCTGAAATTCAGCACCAAAAAACGTTCTTAGTTTCAATGGGAAATTACCTTAAATCCAGAACTGGGTACTGAAATCAAGAACTTTGGGGTTCTTGAATTGACATATTTATCTTCTCAAATTATTTTCGTTAATTACGGTGTGACATCACCACCTAGTCAACCCCTCCCCCTTAAGAACCCCAAGATTCTTATTTCAAGAACCGCAGAGTTCTTGATTTCAGCACCAAATGGTTCTCATTTCAAGAGCCCAAAGTACTGCATTCCAGAACAAAAAGTGTCATAAAATTACAGAAAATGTGTCTTAATTTAAGTACAATGGGTATTGGATTTCAGTAAAAATTACTGAGAACAAGAACTTTCGCCTCCGATTCTCACAGAAAATTCTCTCAGCAAGAAAGTTCCTGATTTCCAGAACCACGGCACTGAATTCAAGAAACTCGTGGTTCTAGAATGCGCGATGCTGAGATTCAGAAACTGGTGATTTAGCTTTAACGAAAAAATCCCTGAAATTCAAGTACTGAAATCAAGAACCCTGGGGTTCTTAAAATAAAAACTTTCTTAAACTGCCATCTTTAATGACGATGTGGCATCACCATCTAATCAACCCCCTCCCCTTTAAGAACTTCTAGATTCTTATTCGAAGAACTCCAGAGTTCTTGATTTCAGCACCAAACGGTTCTCATTTCAAGAACCCAAAGTACTGCATTGCAGAACAAAAACTCTCTTAAAATAACACAAAATATGCCTTAGTGTAAGTACAATGGGTACTGGATTTGAGTAAAAATTACTGAGAACAAGAACTTTCGCCTCCGATTCTCACAGAAAATTCTCTCAGCAAGAAAGTTCCTGATTTCCAGAACCACGGCACTGGATTCAAGAAACTCGTGGTTCTAGAAAGCGCGATACTGAGTTTCAATAAAAAATCTTAAACCTAGACCATTTGGCAACTGAAATCAAGAACTCCGGAGTTCTTAAAACAAGAACTGCTGGATCCTGAGAATTAGAAGTTTTTTTTCTGCTGAAAGCTTAAAAATTTCGCTGAAATCCCCAAGATTATTCCTGAAAACCATCAACATTTCATTTCTCATGTCAATATTCAATATAAATTGTTCATACAATTTGACATACCTCTCCTCGCACATAGACTCCTCATGTCTCTCCAAGGAATTCCTCGGGAATTCCTTAGCGCAAAATTGACACTCGGCTGGCAATTCCGAGACAGCTTTTTCCACCGCCAAATTGCGGGACGCCGATGTCTTACTTATCTCAATCCTACAATTTGGACATGTTGCAAGCTCATCGCGTAGTCTCGCATCAGCCAGTACGTGAGTGAAGCACCCAGCGCACATCAAGTGTCCATTGGTACACTGTGAACACCATTGCGACAAAAACCATTCTTAATGTCCACTCTCATCCCATTTTTCACTCAACATTAGCAATCAATCAGGGAAGACCAAGAATCGAAAAAAACAAAAAGAACTAAAAAAGTCATCAAATAAATTAACAACAATTAGTCAAGTCTTCCCCGAGTGAACAACTCTCTCTCTCTCTCAACAATTAAAAAAAATTAATCATCAATTTATTCGTCAATTAATAAACCAAACTGATTGTTAATACTCTTTACCATGATTCGTTGTTTTATTATTTTTTAATTAATCTGAAACACAAAATCGTATGAGGTCTATTAATAAACGTCATCATCGTCTCGAACAATTGGCATTCGAATGATTGTTTTATTTTTTTTGTCAGGACTGTGATGTGGGATGCATTGTGGGTGGGCATTTGAAGTAGATTAAAAAAAACCCTTCACTTTTTTTAAACCTTGAAACTTCATTTATTGCAAATAAATAACTGTCATCACTCGTTGGTTTATTCAAACTTTTACATAAAATCAACGTACACAGGTGGTGGTTGGTGTGAGGCACGCACTCCATTTCGCATTATAGAAACTCATAATTTCGTTGTTTCGAGTTTAAGATAAATCAGTCTATTCACACACTTGCAGTAAATTCTAGTGAATCAGCAGATAAATTTGCTTAAACTTACACGCAATGTTAAACTTCACTTCATGTGGGTCATAATTAATTATTAAAGATGATGATTGTGCTTCATTATCATACAAAAATCATAAGTACCATTTTTTCGCATTCAACTCCACGAAACATTGATTGTAAGGTGAACAATTCGTCGCATGACACGAACATTTTTGCTGACATTGAGGATTATTAAACATAAATGTTATCAATTTTTAGCTCTCTTCACTCAGTAATAATATTAAGAATTAATTAATTCGTCGATTAATTCAGTCGTCGAGTGCTGAAATGTAACAGAACAGAACAGAAACATTGAATTGTCTCGATGGCGAGTGGGTCTAGGGAAAATGTCCTCCGGAATTTTTTGCAGCTGATAAAATCCTCAACAAAAAATATCCTTGACCTAAACCCACTCAGTATCCAGGCAATTTCACTGGGAGAAGGACAGGAAGTGATGAGTAGATTCCTAATCCTGGCACTAGTCTTGAAAATAGTTCTGAATCTCAAGTAGAAACCGAAATTCCTGTGCAGAGCATTTTGCATCTTTCATTTTCTCAAAAAAAAATTCTCCCCCAGATCCTAAGAGATTCATAAATTGCCATAATATTTTTCTCATTAGAAGGACAGGACGTGATGAGGGTATTCCTAATCCTCAAGTAGAAATCGAAATTCCTGTGCAGAGCATTTTGGATCTCTTATTTTCTCAAAAAAAAAAATTCTCCCCAGATCTCAAGAGATTCATAAATTGCCATAATATTTCTCTCATTAGAAGGACAGGACGTGATGAGTGGATTCCTAATCCTCAAGTAGAAACCGAAATTCCTGTGCAGAGCATTTTGGATCTCTCATTTTCTCAAAAAAAAAATTCTCCCCAGATCTCAAGAGATTCATAAATTCCCAGAATATTTTTCTCATTAGGACAGAATGTGAGGAGTAGCTTCCTAATCCTAGCACTAGTCCTGGAAATATTTCTGAACCTCAAGTAGAAACCGGAATTCCTGTGCAGACAATTTTACATCTTTCACTTTTTCAAAACAAAATTCTCCGCAGATCCCAAGAGACTGATAAATTCCCAGAACATTTTCTGCATTAGAAAGCCAGGGCGTTATGAGTAGATTCCTAATTCTGACACTAGTCTTGAAAAAATCCCTGAATCCCAAGTAGAAACCGAAATTCCTGTGCAACCCGTTTTTCATCTCTCACTTCCTAAAAAAAAATTCTCCCAGATCCCACGGCCTTATCAATTCCCAGACTATTTCCCCTCTAAAAATTCCTCATAAACACATGAAATTCCCCGAAGCACTCATCAAAAGATAAAAAATTCCTCCCATACCACAATGTTCATTGACATTGTGCATCATCCCCAAAAAACCCCTCAGCAATAATATGAAAATTTACCCAATTCCCCGATAAATTCAGCCACCGAGTCCTGAATCCCCCAGAAAATCCCCGAACCCTTGAGCCACCTCACCAACGACTGTACCCCGAATAAACCGTCCTCCGACATTTTTTCCAGCCGCTCAAATCCCCAAGCCTCCCCCGCCCTGAGCCCGCCCAATCCACCCAATTCCCCGAAAGACCCCCCAGACCGGCCAATCACTCTCCCAAAAAATCTAAACTCCAAGTAAAAACCGAAATTCCTGTGCAGACAACTGTGCCCTCCCCCCAAGCCCCGCCCCCGCCCGTCAATTCTCAGAATATTCGCAAACTCCTCGCAAACTGCGACGCATTATCCACCTCGGGTCGTCGAACAAAGAAAAGCCCAGTCTGCCTGAAAAATCCTCGCCACAGGAGCGATCGAGGTCGTCGGAGCCCGTTTAGAAAACCCCCCTAGCCCCCCCCCGTGACCCCCGCCCGCTGAGCCCCCCAATAAAATAAACTTCGACAAAGGACGACAGCCTAGGCGAACGTGTCAATAGCTCACCTGGTAAACCGCCGCCCTAGGAAGATCGAGGCAAACGGCGCAGCAGAGTATCCCCCCCAATCGGTGCTCAAGTTTCTGCTCACTTTTGCCATCGCCCCTCAACAATTTGCGTTTCTTCTTCTCCGGCTCGAGTAGCTCCTTGATTTTATCCAACTCCTCGTGCAACTGGGCAGTCGCTGGTGCCTCAGTCACACTGCTCGACGACGAGGCCTCACCACTTTGCTCCGCCATTTTGATTGTTTTGATTTTTCACTAAAAACGGGGGAGAGGCCGATGGTTTCGTCACCGAGAGAGAAAGAGCCTCGATGTTTATGTCGGGGTTAAATGCGCACGCGTTGAACTATTTATTTTTCTTTCGCGCTGTTAATACTTTTTTTTTCGCCCGTCTGTCTGACTCGCACGGATTTTCCACTCGGCCTGGGATTCGGGGGTGATTTGGCAATGGGAGATCTCGGTGACGGAGACCCCTCTCTCTTTTCGGATTGATTCGAGGAACAGACGACTTTTGACGCAGTTATTCGAGTCGTACGTTTTCACGGTGACGTCAGGCAACAGCTGGTCGACTCACAACACTGGAGTTAAAGAGACGCAGGCCATGCATTCCGGAGAGCTATCCCCACTCTTTCGGGCTTTGCTTGGACTACTGCGTCGACTGTGCCAAGTCCTTTCTTCTCTTTGTGGGAGGCTTTATCCACTGTTGGTAGCGGCGAGGGGGCAGGGGGGGGGGGGGGGTGTAGTAATCGTGATGAGTTAGGAAAGGGTTGCACAATTACTAACAAAGTATTCAAAATACTGAATCGTAATATATTTACAATCGCGTTAATTATAATATACAATAGATAGATGAATACGTATAAGTGAGTCCCGAGTAGAACTCGGAGACGAACTGTGACTGACTGACTCACTGGTCAGTGCGGATTAATAATTTGGGTAGCAGGTAAACGCGTGATATTTGAGAGAGCGAGATATTCGGAGGATTAGAGCGAGATAGGGCTCGTCTATCGGTGATTGCTCCTCAGCGCGTGTCTGTGCGTGTGTGGAAGTGCAGCAGTCGCTACAGGGGTATTCCGGGGTGAGGGCCGCCCCCACCACCAGGGGATTTCTAATTACGTCGCTGGTTGGGGGGGTCTCGCCTGTAAGTGTCTTTTAAACATTTTCAGGCATCACATTTGTGGATTAAATATTTGCGGGAGAAAACGGTGAACAAGTCGTGAATATTCAGCGGTGGTCAAGTTATATTTTACACTGAATTATTATTTTTGAAAATAGCAGTTGGTTATAAATAAATCATTGAAATTGTTTAAACTTTCGTGAACCCCATTTTTTTTGTAAAATAATAGATTTCTAAAATAAATTGGTTACGACTCCCAATAAATGATTCTCATGGTGGAAAATTGAAAAAAATTATTTATCTAAATTATTTACAGAAAAACACTTGCAATTTAAAAAATTGCAATTTTTAAATCATTTTATCAATTTCATCAATTTTTGTCCAAAGTGAACACTAATTTTTTTTCAGATTTTTAAAATGTTTTCTAACGATTTAATATCGAGATTGAAATTCAGGCCTGCACAGTTTAAATAATAAAGTCATTGTAAAATGTCCAAATGTCCAATTAACGAATTGAGTTTTTGTGAATTTTTTATTGAGAAATTTTCTAATGGTTTTAGAGCAGATCTTGTAAGTAATAAATTACTGCGGTAAATTAATTTTAGAAAATTAATGAGTTTAAGAGAAAATGTCAAGAGGCCTCTCCAGCGTAGCTTGTGATTCTTCACAGGAAAAAAGGTAGAGGAAAGCCAGAGAAAATGAATTATTACGTTTAAGTGAAATCATCGTAAATGAAATAAAAAAACCTTCATAAATTCCCCTAGACCCTTTCCCTGGCGTTCGATTAATCGAGTTCTCGAGGATTTTTCAGGGGAACGTAACCGTTCACGAAGGTTTCTCTGCATTCGTTGAGGCATTTTCTGGTGGATTTAGGTCAGATCTTGTAATTAAAAAATCATCGAGCTGAATTAATTTGAGGGAATTAATGAGGATAAGGGAAAATGCCAAGAGGCCTTTCCTGTACGGCTCGTGATTCTCAAGGAAAAACCTATAATATTAATTTCTGGTGTCAACCTTCACCAGAATAAATCAATTAAATCTGGAGCTGCTGAAGATTTTTCTTCTAAAACATAAAATGCCCCAAATAAATGAAAAAAATGTCTCCATAAATTTCTCGAAACCCCTTCCCCACAAAAGTACTCTCTAAATAAACTGTGAATTAATTTCACTCTCAGAATGAATAAGGATTTTCCGAATTGTAAATTATAATGTGAACCAATCATGAAAAGAGTCGTTGAATAATCATCAAGATCCACTAAAGATAAACTGCACAATATTCAAGCCATTTTTCTCCAATTTTGTACTTTATTTTCTCTGTATTGCATTTGATTTCCCTTTTTCATCGAAAAAACATTTGACGTGTCTATAAACACTAACTCACAACTCCTTCAACGTGCACTTTGTTGATTTCATACTGCAATCACACGGGAATACTCTTCACCATTCTATAATGAATGAGAATCTAAAGTCTGTTTTACTGATCCTGGAGAGGAATTAAGTACTGTCTTAATTGTTGCTTCATCAGTCATACAAATTTTTCACTCGCTCTTTCTCGGTAATTCATTGCTCCTTCACGCCATTGTGTAGCAAATAAAAATCAACTATTTTATATTCTACAGAACGATAAATACTTTTGGATTGGTGCGCGTCGTTGGCGATTTATACGTTGAGAGAATGAGGCGAAATATTTTTGAGGGAATAATTCAAATGTCTCATCAGCAATCACTTTTCATTGGTTAAAGTAATATGAATAAACTCCAGTCGAGGCGTTGAGTGTAATGAGGAAAAATAACGTCAAAAAGCTAAAATAAATTATTCGTCAGTGATAATTTTTCCCAAGAAATTCTTTCATCTATTTTTTTTAAACAATCGGCTCCCATTATTCATTTATTACAAAAGTCTATTGACAATAATTTTCATATTGCGAATAGAATTTTATTTTTTTCAGATTTTTAAAAATATTTTTTCTAAAATTTAATTTTTTTGTGACTCTGTGTTATTTTTGCACTTTAGATTAATTAATATCGATAATACTACATCAACTTTTGATTAAAAATGATTTGGGATTTCAATTTTTAAAATTGAAGTTATGTTTATACTACTTCAAGGGGAGACCGCGGTGAAATTTAAAAATAGCAAACTTAATGCTAATCAACTAACTAAATTCGTTTTTCATTTAAACAAAACAGGAATCGATTATTTAAAGGTCGAATTTGAAGAAATTAATTCGTAATTATTATTCCACACATTTTTTTTCAGATTCGAAGATAAAAAAACATCTACAGCACAAAAATCGAAGACACTGGACTATTTTTAAAATTGTTAGTGTCTTCAGAGGGAACAAACATTGAAAAAAAAATTGTTTCCACTCATTTTTCGTTGGACTTTCAAAATTCACAGTTGTCTCCCCCTAATGACCAGTTCGCAGAGTCTTTGATTATTCCTCGAAAGTATTCTTGCTCCTGTCCTCGTTAAGCATTATTTATTTACAAATACACACATTCACTTGCATGTTTCTTCATCAAACAGAAAACAATTCACTCGGGCAGTAAAGCCAGATGAGTCACGTCGAGTTCAGAACAACTGTTCAATCATCAGATTGACCAGCAAAGTATTCGAGGAAGCGAACATGACTGATCTGGCTGAACACCTTTCCAACTGAATTTTAATTCGATCTCTCCCTTCGTCGTGGCCTCGTTAATCATCAATTCCTCTTCGTTGACGCTTCACTGCAGCTACAGTTGGGGACTCCTCCTGAATCACTCAGAATTTATGAACAGGAGAGAAATCTAATTCGGTGATTGAGGATTCGTGGCCTGAGTGGAGCCGCCACTCGGTTGAGATGGCTCGCTATTGCTGTTGGGGTCATTAACGTTGATTGTTGCTATTTTATTCAACATATCGTTTGTGGAATTGTTGAGTTGACTGTAACCCAGCTCCAGTTGTGCTATTTTACTCCTCAGGTCGGCGTTCAGTGCTTGAACCTCTGTCAACTGTCAAAAAATCGTCATTTTCAATTAATTAATTGACAGAATTTTTTTTTCTTCATTTCACCCATTTCATTTCGTTAATAGAAAATTTGGTAAACGAATAAATTTGAAAATGCGCCTTCTCCCCCATTTTTCATAATTGAGGATTTTTAAACAAGTGATCATATGCAAAAAAATGTCTCAACAATTTATATAAAAATTGGGAATTTTTTCAAATGTCTAATTTCAAGTGGTCGGAGTGCAGAATATTTTTCCTCAAAAAATTAATGTTTTTTTCCTGGGGTGAAGTTCACCTTCAAGAGACAATTGAACTTACACTGCTGGTCAGCTTCTCAACTGACTCGATGATTTTTGATTGCTCAGAGGCTTTGGCACACTCGCCTTGGAGGGACAGAACCTTGCTGCTGGCATTCTGAGTGGAATCTTGGAGAGATACCAAGAGAGTCTGAAAGGGAAGAATAATTTTTTTTAGAAATTTTTCTGAACTTTAGGTAAAAAATCAATAGATTCCGATTTCTCCATGCACACGATTCTGTTTCCTCCCTTCCTCAAACTTCCTGAGTTTTTTCATTTGATTTTTTTAATGGAAAGAGAAGAAAAACTGTATTTTCCCCACAGAAAATATCTAAATAGAAAAAGTTTTCGAGAAAAACGAAATTCAGCAGCGTTAAAACGGTCTATATCTCTAAATCTATGGGCGATAGCAAAATTTTCGTAATAACCTTTTTTGTAGCCCTCAATTCGCCCCACAAAAAAGGTCATTACAAAAATTGCGTTATCTCCCTTAGATTCGAAGATATTCTCCGAAAATCGGTAAGAATACTGAAGAATTAACTTATTTCATGAAATAATTTTGTTCACCCAATGAATAATTATTTTGGATAATCATTCCAAAGATCCACAAATGCTTACGTGATCCTTCTGCTGATCATTCGACACCCACGTGAGATTTCTCGTGAGCGTCTCATTAATGCTCACTAAATCTGTTTTCAGTTTGACAATTGACTGACTGAGCTCCTCCGTCTTCAACCTGGTCTCGTTGGTTGAAATTTCCGGCCTCTGTGTTATATTCGATAGGTTCACTAACGTATTCTGTGGAATTCACCGAAGAAAAAACAAATTTCCAGCGTTAAATCATCACTCAATCCCTGTATCACCCGAAAAATACGATAAATTCACCTGTATATCTGTAATATTCTTTAAAAGACTAGTCTGTATCTCCTGAATTTTGGTATCTGTTCCCTTGAGGGCGTTAACCGTAGCCCCTAAATCCCGAATGCTACTTCCAAATGTTGCGACACTCTTCTTCACGTCCTTGAGTTCTGTCGGTATGTTTGTCAACTCCGGTGCACTGTTCAGCTTTTCTTGCACCTGACGTAGCCCCTTCTGAATGTCTGACAACTGAAAAAAAAGGCCAAGTGGGTCAACCAGTGCGGTAATTCCAGTGTGGAACGACAATTCAATTTGATGCAAGGTCAGTGTTGCGGAAATATCTCAAGTTTTCGAGGAATATCTCCGAATCTAAGGGAGATAACAAAATTTTTGTAATGACCTTTTTTGTAGCCCTCAATTCGCTCTACAAAAAAGGTCATGACAAAGATTTTGATATCTCCCCTAGATTTCGAGATATTTATTAAAAACTGGGCGATAGTCAAAATCGACTTAAATCAATTGAATGAATGAGTTTCGATTGATTTAATTCTGTTTATCAACATTCTGACAGTTTGAAAATGTCGTTTCTAAACTGTTTGATACCGTGTGGGGCAAAATTTTAATTCATAAGCAAAACTTGAATTACCTGCAACGAAAAATCGGCAATTTGTCCCTTGACATCGTTCAACTGTGAAAACAATACAGTCTGATTTTTCTCAAGCTTCTGCGATGCAGAATGGCACTTTTGGAGGGCTTCAGGGAGTGCTTCGCTACCGGCAATAGCTGCAACACAAAAAAAAAACAGGAACTCTGTGAATTTTAATTTCAAACGAAATTCTCCGCTGCCCCTGAGGTATTCAATCTGTTCGCTGGCTATTTTCCTGGATCGTGACATTTGTCTCTTCCATGGTGTATGTACCTTGGTCCACTTCAGTTCTGAGCGATGTGAGCTGTTGACGCACATCAATGAACAGCCAGAGGAGGCTGGCAGTTGCTAGGACTGATGCACAGCCGAAAAATGCACTGCACGCACGAAGGAGCCCAGGACAGGGGGGAGTTCTCCGAGCTCTGCTCTTGCGATTGCCACGCATGGAGATGTTCCAGTACTCGGAACGCTCGTCACTACTGTCCGACAGTAGTTCCTGGAGGGAAAACAAGGGGAAGGGATCATTAACAAGGGCTAATTGCTTTTGTCAGAGTGTAGTCGGTGTATTTTTGGCAATTAATTGGGAATTTGATTTCGGATGAAGTTGATGTGGTGATGGATTTTTAATTGAATTCAATGATTCATTTTGGTATCGTAATATCACTTTCAGCTGCCCAATTTATTCTTATTTATTATTTTTTTAAACATTCGTTGTTCATAAATAAATAATTGAAATTGTTTAAACTTTCGGAAACCCTATTTTTTAGGCATGAAATCGATTTCTGGTAAAATTCTGAATATTAATAAATTTGTTATGATTCCAAACAAATGATTTTTAAGGTGAAAAATTGAGTGTTTGTACATTATTTATAGATTAAAATGCTCGGAATTTTAAAAATTGAATTTTTAAAATTATTTTTAAAATTATTCATAAGTCAGAAACAAATTTATTAATTAAGATCAGTTCAAGCTCATTATAAAGAGGGAGAATTGTTGTTTGTATTGAGAAAAAAAAGATTAAATTTCACCAACATGTCAACCCGTCATTATTTTTTAAAAACTCAAAAGTCCATTTTACCCCAACCTCCCCTGTACAATTTTCAGAACATATATTTTTCCGTATGGGGAATATTCCCCGAAAGCTCGACGTCCCGTGAACCCCCTCGAAAACCCCTGAACATAAAAAAAATTACCTGTGAACTTCTCTTCCCCGAGGTTCTCCTCGAGACCACGTGTGACGGTGCGAGTGCATCCAGCTCCTTCCTCTTCTTCATCTTCTTCGTCGGTGGACGAAGTGGCACTGTGACAGCCACCGAGTCCATCTCCAGGGGTTTAACCAGCGGCTAAAACGACTCGGATCGTCGGGATGTCTGTGTCCACCGGCTCCAGAGCTTTATTAATCATCAACAGCCCTCTCCCGAGACACATTAACTCTTGAAGGTCCTAGTGCTCCAGAAGGTCGCGCACGTCACCGACACTTTTTACACATGTCTCCACTCAAACAATTTATTCCTTATTCACTAGTCTCAATTCACGCACTTCAGCTCACATTTTATGTCCTCAGTGTGTCCGTTTGCACCTCATCGAGAGCCAGACTCACTCGACACACAGGTTCACTTCTGCATCGAATGAAAAGGAATGGACTGAATGGGGGGAAAACCTCTCGTGATTCTCGTCAATTACCGCCGAATCTTCCATTCAATTTTTTCACTATTTACGACGCGTTTCGTAATGACACAACTGACAATCAGCGGCTCGGACGGTGGCCAGAATGAAGTTAAACGACCCTGGGGACTTTGATAAGATATCGTACTGATAGTATCGGGAGAGAATCAACTGATAACTGATGCCGTTTGTGAACAGATAGTGCCGAGATAATAGGCATTCTTCGGTTAATAATAATCTCCCTCGTTCAGGAACCCACGTTGGTGGTAGTATGACTGAATGAGCAGGCGAATTTGAGAAAAATGAAGGAAAGACTAATTGTCTTGATGGGAGATGGCGGAAATTTATTCAAGTGGACAGTTCTTCTTCTGTATCTCGAGATCCAACGGAGATAGCGAAATTTTCATGAAAACATTTTTTGTAGATCTCATTTTCCTCCGCAAAAAATATCTACTCAAAAATTTTCGTATCTCGCTCGGATTCGGAGATATTGAAGCCTGAAGACAAGTCGATTCGTCTCCTTCCACAGCATCACGATTAATTAACAAATTTCATTGACAGCCTGACTCATCACGTTTTATTACGACTTGTGACACTCGTCTGATGAATGATCAAGGCCACATCCTTAGTATATTCATTCAAAATCTAATAGATGTGTAAGACTACCTGTCCTGCCCCAAGATACCACAAAAAATTATTCCATCAAGTGGACAGTTCTTCTTCTGTATCTCGAGATCCAACGGAGATAGCGAAATTTTCGTGAAAACATTTTTTGTAGATCTCATTTTCCTCCGCAAAAAATATCTACTCAAAAATTTTCGTATCTCGCTCGGATTCGGAGATATTGAAGCCTGAAGACAAGTCGATTCGTCTCCTTCCACAGCATCACGATTAATTAACAAATTTCATTGACAGCCTGACTCATCACGTTTTATTACGACTTGTGACACTCGTCTGATGAATTATCAAGGCCACATCCTTAGTATATTCATTCAAAATCTAATAGATGTGTAAGACTACCTGTCCTGCCCCAAGATACCATAAAAAATTATTCCATCAAGTGGACAGTTCTTCTTCTGTATCTCGAGATCCAACGGAGATAGCGAAATTTTCATGAAAACATTTTTTGTAGATCTCATTTTCCTCCGCAAAAAATATCTACTCAAAAATTTTCGTATCTCGCTCGGATTCGGAGATATTGAAGCCTGAAGACAAGTCGATTCGTCTCCTTCCACAGCATCACGATTAATTAACAAATTTCATTGACAGCCTGACTCATCACGTTTTATTACGACTTGTGACACTCGTCTGATGAATTATCAAGGCCACATCCTTAGTATATCCATTCAAAATGTAATAGATGTGTAAGACTACCTGTCCTGCCCCAAGATACCACAAAAAATTATTCCATCAAGTGGACAGTTCTTCTTCTGTATCTCGAGATCCAACGGAGATAGCGAAATTTTCATGAAAACATTTTTTGTAGATCTCATTTTCCTCCGCAAAAAATATCTACTCAAAAATTTTCGTATCTCGCTCGGATTCGGAGATATTGAAGCCTGAAGACAAGTCGATTCGTCTCCTTCCACAGCATCACGATTAATTAACAAATTTCATTGACAGCCTGACTCATCACGTTTTATTACGACTTGTGACACTCGTCTGATAAATTATCAAGGCCCCAGCAGATACACCGGTTGTTGTGACACTCATATAAGTTTTTACGTTCCACTACATGTCATATCGATCCGTGTACCTCGACTTCTACTTCTCAACAATTCCCCTGTGCAAATTTTACTGCAGAAACTGGATTTCAAGGAGTGCTTACTCACTGTTGTCACGAGATCATCAGTGGAAAAAACCGCCGATAAAACGTCGTTTTCGCGTTTGAAATTGGGGGAGAGATTCGGCTATCATTCGAATCACGAGCGTTTACTTTCTGGAGTTTGTGAACGTCACAGTCGCCTCCACGCGACTCACAAACGTTACCGAGCGTTACTGGGTGGCGCGCCGACTGTTGTACTTGGCTCGACCGCCTGATATCGACTAAAAGGTGGGCGAGAAAAGGTTCTCCGTGAACTTTATCAGTGCTCTTTACGAATGGATAGATTATTGTTGAGTTAGGAGGGAATTTGATGAAGAGGGGAGAACCATTCTGCTGATTTTATTTCAGTTGGAGGGGGAGCGCAGTGAGGGAATACAATGATTCGATTTCAGTTTCGATATGTGCTGTTTGATCATTAGGTTGTTGTTATGATTTACTTCTTATGTGGTACGTAATTACGGCGGCTGTGACGGGGTAAAAATATTTTGAGGGGAAATGAGTTTAATACTTCAGTTTTAGAGTCAAAAATAAGAAAACATTAGATTGATTTTTTTTTATTTTTACGAATACAGAATTTATGCATAAATGTCAGGAAATGAGGATTTTTAAAATTTTTTGGGGTTTGAATCTTTTTTTCTCGAAATTACTGAAGGTGAAAATTTTTTCAAATTGTTTACATTGAAGTACGTAATGAATCATTGAAGTAGGAATTTTTTCAGATTTTTTTCGTCATTGTTGTCATTACATTCTGAATTTTAATAATTTTTCTAATTTTTTATTTCAGGCAATTTTTAAGGAAAAAATGAAAAAACAAACAATATTTGATTTTTTTAACAAAAAATCAAAACCTCATTTTTTCAATTTTTTTTTTACATTAAAATAAAGTTATTATTATTATTATTATTTACTTTTGACATTAAAATAAAGTAGTAAACTCATCAGTGCAGTCTCCCCTTGACGAAATATAAAAAAAATATTTTCAAAAGAAGAAATTTTACATTTTATACGTAAACTTGTGTTGAAGATCGATGAAATATTCACATAAAGTCGTAAAATATTTCCCAAATTTGATATTAATGGCCAGAACACATCAATTTTCGGAAAATCCACGAGAGATGATAATTACTGATAGAAACCACCATCAGATATCGACATTTCCACTCTAATTCAGGGGTATAACGTGACAATAATGGGGCGGATGGTTGAATTGAAGTGTGAAAATTGGGTCACCAATTTGGAGACACGGAGTGAATGACGAAATAATGTTATTCAGTATTTAATCGATGGACTTATGATTCAGAAGTGTCTCGTTGAGGTTGAAATGTAGGACAGGGACAGGGAATAAGAGATGGGGTGACAATAGGGGTGGAAGCCGCGCGCCTCCCTTGACATTGATCCGGAAAAAGGCGGGAATACTTCAATTTCAAGCGAATAAGCTCGGTGAATAAATCGGATGGTGATTATTCTATTTGAACAGAATCTTCCAAATTTGTTTGATTAAGAAAAATGAGGAAATGGCCAGGGGACTTACCCGATTTTATGGAAACGTCGATTCTCCCGATTTCCCGATAGAGAACAGCCGCAAACCAAGATAATGTAATCAGCCACATGGTGATTACCACGGCAGCAATCCATAACGTTATTATCCTCGTTTTCGATCTATTACAGCTGCAGGAATCTTTAGTTTTACCCCTGACTCCTGCTCTCTGTCTTCTATAAGTCGTGATAAAAACGCAGAGGAGTAGAAATTAGAATAAAAAATATGTGAAGATGTTTCTATGGAACTTTTGGATGACATTGAAGCCATTTTGGATAGATCAAATTGAAAATTTGCTGGAGAAGATTAAACAAATCGTTTCAGTGCAAAGGGAATTATTTTTCTTTACTCTTTCAGTCAGAAAAAAAATCGTAATCGCACAATTATAAACATTTAAAATTCAATGACAAAGTGTCCCTATTTCTGTCACTCGTATTTGAGGTAATCTAATTTATTTAATTGTTCACTTTAATTATTTACTTCAGGAAATATCAATCTAAAATGATAAAAAAGTATTAACTATCTACTTGGTTCGTTAATTCGACGAATTATAGAAAAAATATAATTAAAATATCCGAAAAAAAATTAATCCATCACGAAAGTTTGACACTGACGATGATTTTCTTCATATTAGGCATTACATTTTTATTTATTCTTCAATTTAATTTAATAATCTAATTGTTTAGAATTATTTCTACATCGAAATGTTCTCTCTAACCTCGAAAAAATAATTTTCTTCGGAAACAACTTCTGAAATAATTATTATCAACAATACTGGACTGTCAATTGACCCCGAACTCACCCAGAATATTTATATTCCCATAAACATTCGTTCAGAACTGACTTCAGATTTTCATCTTTAATATTTAAGTCATGTTTATACTACTTTAACTTGAACATTGACGGTAATGGGAGCTCTCACCTCTTGACTTTTCGTTTTTTTGGAACTGTCAGTACCAGATCAGAGAGCTCGCTGTCGCTCTCCGAGAGCAGATCAAGAAGATTTATCGTCTCCTTGTTATTTTTATTCTCCATATTACCTCAAAATTCGTTGAACACATATTTTCACACTACTAGACTGTCACTTCACGAACACGGCACTGTTTAACCTCACTTCGAACCCAACTCCAATAATTTACGCTAATGTACTCATAAAATGGAACGTTCCGAAGGAATAATCACAATTTTTGGGGACGATCGACCCCGGAATGCAATTTTAAAGTCTAAAAATTAATGATATTGTTTCGTTCCGGAATTATTAAATGACAGTGTGTGGTCACTTGGCAATGACCTGAGTCAGATGATTGCAACATCTGTTTACCAGGTGATAAATCAAATGTCTTCATTATCCACCGAGTGGATTTTAAATTCGAAAAGACAGGCGCGACTTGGCATTTATGAACATTTTTTAGTGACAGGACAAAATAACCATTAATAATAACCAATAATACAAATAATAATAATTGAGTGAAATTCCTGGTCTCTTCCTTCGCCAATTCAACCCGAAATTACTGAAGAGATGTTGCATTTCAATGATTTCATCCCAAACTCATGTCAAAATACGAATTTCCTGATGTTCCTGACAAATTCAGGCAGTTGATCGACGAATAAAAAGCCATTGTGAAGTGAAAATGAACGTTTTCCGTAAATTTCGTGTACATTGCGAGCCCCATCGCTTCTCAATTCCGAAAAAATGGTATTCCAATGGAGTTAAGGATGACGAAATCCCGGTGGAAGATAAGACGGAGGGAGCATGTCCCGAAGAGAGTGCGAAAAAATTGTCAGTCGGAATTTTGGGTGGCGGGATGACTCCGATTTTCACGGCGGCTCTCCTCAAGCAATCGAAGATCCTGCGGGCGATTAATATCGTGGATGTTTCTAATTCTCTGTCTGGGGCGGTTTTCGATGCCGGACACATCGACACAAAACCCAAGATCAAGTATTACCGGAAGTCTTCATTGAGAGATGCACTTTCCAATGTAAGAAATAGAAGTTTTGAGGGAACAAGGAGAGAAAAAAATTGATGCGGAAATCTAACGAATTCTACTGGATTTTTGTTGAAATTTTTATCGGTTTTATTTCTATGCGTTTTTTTCAGTAGAAATATTTAACTGAAAATGTTCAATAGAAAAAAATCTATTCTATTGATATTTTCTGTAAAATATTTTTTATTGGATTTTCAATTTTTTAAATTTTACATTATTTCAAGTAAAAAAACACAATAAAACTGCAGAATTTTTTAATAGAAATGTTCAATGGAAAATTGTCTACATAAAAAATTAATAGAATTTGATTTCATAGAGTAGAATCTAATTTAATTGAATAGAGTTTATCTCTGTATTTTTTTTCAATAGAAATATCTACTAGAGAATGTTTTATAGAAAAAAATCTATTCTGTTGATATTTTCTATAAAATTTTACGAAATTTTTCAAATTAAATTCAAAGTTCCAAGTTTTTTAAATTAAAATTGTCAACGTTCTTATTAGACTCTCTATTTTTTATACTTTACATTTTTCAAATAAAATAAAAAAACGCGAATTAAATCTGCGGAATTCTTCAACAGAAATCCAATGAAATTTTCTATGGAATCCCCACACTTTTCTTCGAAATTTATTCGTGCGTGCCTCCTTCCCAGTCAAATAACTTGATCCACAATTTAAAAAATTGCATTCAGGTGGATATAATAGCTCTGATGGACAACGCCGACGGTAGGATCCTCAGCACAGAGCCGAAACTTCAGTTAATGATGTCCTCGACTTACGTAAGAGAAATGGCGAGTGAAATATCGAAGATAAATCCCTCAGCACTTTTGGCCGTTTTCGCACGTCCAGTCACCGCGACTGTACCCCTCGTATCCGAAATTTTCAACAAGAGAAAGTGCTGGGACCCGAATAAGATCCTGGGATCAGTGGCTCTAGATGCCATGAGAATCGAGTCGATGGCTGCGAATCTCTTCCACTTGAATCCCTCGTTTCTGTCGATTCCTGTCGTCGGTGGGGCTGATCCCAGCACTCTTGTTCCACTGCTAACGATAGCCAAGCCCTTGAATTACATCAGCCAAGTGAGTCTTCCATTGATTCGTACTGTCAACGGCCCAGTTAATGCCACTAAAAGATTTTCGTAACTCTAATCCGGGACAAATAACGATTTTTTTGTCTCCAAATGAAATCATTAAATTCTTCAAATCCAAAATTTCCAATTTTTTGCGTGAGAATAACTAATTTGACCTCAGGAATCGTAATATGTATGTGTGTGTGAAAAAATAATTATTTCGATGAATCTAATTGTGGTTTAAAATATCCTTCCCAATGCCATCTTGACCGAGTCCGATCATGAGATTGATTGCATCATCTGTTGTTGAAAAAAATTATTTCAAAGCTAATATTCTGGGAAAAGTAAAAAAAATTAACGTTGGGCCAATGTCGGCGGAGTGTTGGCGCAATGTCGGGGCAATGTTGGCGCCGGCACAATATTGAATTCAACGAATTGGGTTATTCAGGAGCACGAGAAATTACTGGTGAATCAATTGAGAGCCTGCGACAGGGATTTGGAGGACTGTACTGACGATTTCAAAGGCCCAGCGATGTCTTCCGGCGCAGCTGCCGCCAGATTCATATCAACTCTCGCACGGGCTCTCACTGGAGAGCCCAACGTCCGGTGCAGCGCTTACGTACGATCCAACATCATTCCCTTCTGTCGGTACTTCGCAAATGAAGTTGAAGTGGGGACCACTGGGATCAAGTGTAATTATGGCCTGCCAAAGGTATCTCCAGTTGCTGTGAACCTCATTCAGCGGGCCATTCCGGTTATCACTGAGTTATCTGCCATGGCTTGTGCACCTATTGAAGATCCAGAGGATTTGAAAATTTGTGAGAAGATATGAAGCTCGATGTGGACATTAATTGTTTGAAATGTCAATTATTCCGTTGAATTTTTGAAGCTGCCTAAACAGGCGGATGCCTCTTTACCTATTATGGATTTACCGGAATAAAGAGAGAAAACGAAACCGCAATATTTACGGCTCGATTCCTCCTTGTAAGGAGTCATCTAATCCTCCAGATCCAGATAATGCGATATCTGGATCCTAGCCGCGCCTCCGACACTAATTCTTTTCTCCTGACGCAACTATGAAATTTGTTATAGAATACTTTAAATGAATAAATATCCCCTTCCCCTCTTTTAGAAGTGTGAATTAAAGAATGGAATGAAGGATGTCTATGTCTTTTATTATTTTTCGGACTGAACAGCTGATTCCTGTCAAATTAAATAAACCGCTCCATTTATTCAATTAAAAAGCTCGCTGTCTCATTACAATAAAATGCCTCTAGACTCCAATCACTCCAAGATTCACGGTTCGATTCCTCCTTTCAAGGATTCATCTAATCCTCCAGATCCAGATTCCGCGATATCTGGATCCTAGCCGCCCCTCCAACACTAATTCTTTACTCCTGACGCAAATATGAAATTAGTTATCGTCAAACTAAATAAACTGCCCCATTTATTCAATCAAAGAACTCGCCTTTCTATTACAGTAAAATGCCTCTAGGCTCCAGTAACTCCAAGATTCACGGTTCGATTCCTCCTTTCAAGGATTCATCTAATCCTCCAGATCCAGATAACGCGATATCTGGATCTTAGCTGATTCTCCGACCTCTAGCGCGCCAATAGCAAACGAGAAACGACGGTTTCCATTTGAAAACCCCTCAATTGAGGTGTCAAACGTGCGAATAATAATAAATAAATAAAAAACGTGCGAATGGAGGTAAATAACCGAAAAATCTAGTATCACCTACTCTCCTCTCTCCGCCCCACATTCCCGGGAACAATATCTCTTCCAAAGTAAGCGAGAGCATCTTCACATTCTCCACATCAATCTCCCTCTCCCGCCCGTCATTCCAATTCGACATTCAACTTGAAATGCCATTGAATCCATCGGTAATGAATGAATAGACTTCGTCTAATCGTCCAGTCACTGACTCATGGCAAATAAAAAAAACCGCTACATTTTTCGCTCAATGTTCCTGCACAACAGCACCGAAACTGCCTGAACAGGCGGATATACCTATACCTATTATGGATATACCGTATTGAAGAGAATGAGAGAGAGAGAAAAAGGGAGTGAGTGAGTGAGAGTGAGCGAGTGGCGGAGAGAGGAGGGAGCGAGTGAGAGAGAGGGGGGAGACAGAGAAAGAGAATCCGCATCATTGTGAATTTAAATTTGGAAGCAGACGTGTGCCACAAGTGATCACAGGCACACTATCGTTATAAACAACGTTTCACATTGGCTTCGTGCAGGCGCACTTCACGTTCAACTGATCTCTGGGCTATTTTCATATTCTGGGTAACGTCTCGGCCAAGTCTACCCTGACATTGGGAATAACAATTCGAGGGAGAGAGACTTGTTTCACGCATTTCGGTGGTTAAATCACTGCCTCGACATGGGCATCTTGATATCCAGATTTCGGGTGAGTTTTTTTTCTCATTTTTTAAGTGTTTTTTTGTCGGCAAGGCAAGGGAGTATCGAAATCTCTGCCGGCTCCACTATATTTTGAGGTTAACTCTCGTTTTTTTTTCCTCCGAAGGAATTCAGGGGAATTTTCACTGTTTCAAGGGCATTTTGAGATTTTAAACCGATTTTTTGGGGTTTCATTCGTCGAAGTGGAGGGAAAGTTCGGATTTTTAACGGTTTTGAGAGCGAAATGTGCTCGGTTTTTTAGGCGGGATTTTTTTGAAAATATTGGGATGATTTTTTGGGATTAGAGGAGAGATTTTTGCCATTTCGTCTATTTTTGGGGGTTTTAGATAGGTTTGTAAATGATTTATCGTGAATTGTTAATCAAGTGATTCTTAAAAATCGATTAATCGGAGGTTGAGTCATCGTGTTAATATATTCGATGACATTATTGTGGTTTGAATCCAAAATTATCATCCAATGACACAGCAAACTGACCCCTGGTCATTTAATTTAGTCGTTGGAGTGAAAACTCTTGCTAGGGTCAAAGGCTATATTTGAGGATTTCGGGGACAATTCGATTATTTGAAATTATTTTATTCAGAAATTTGGGCACCATATGGTGGCGTAATCATGGCTCTTCTTTCAGAAAAAGAAAACGACGATTGAAATTCTGGAGGACCTGGACTCGGTAATATTTTTCGATTTCTCTTTCATAGGATCGAAAAACTTTTATTTGAACGATTTTGGGGGGTTTTTCTTCAGAAAATCAAGGAGATTCAGCAGTATGGACAGACGACTGAGCAGAGACACAAGAAAATCGTGGGGACTCTGATAATTTACAGTGTTATACTTTATGTTGTGACAGCTGTTCTCTTCTACTTTTACTTCTTCCCTGCAGCATTGTACGATCAACTGTTCTACATCATTCCACTACTCATTTTCCCACTGCTGTGAGTTGAAAACATTTATTTTGACAGATGATTTTTTCGTCATTCTCATTTTTTCAGAAAAATTTCATTATTCATTCGAAATTCTGCGATTTTCATTAAAAAAATTATGTAAAATTGAAAGTTGACTAGTTTATCGATCCATTCTTCCAATAATTCAATTAATTAATTGATCTATTTCAATTCCTTCTTAGTGTTTTTCTATTGCCGTGAGTTGACACCATTAAATTTAACATTTAATTTGACAGATGATTTTTTCGTCATTTTCATTTTTTTATAAAAATTTAATTAATCGTTCTAAATTCTGGGATTTTTCTACAAAAAATTTATAGGAAATTGAAGTTCGAAAGTGAATCAACTGGAAATTTAGTGAATTAATTAATTTATCTCCATTCCTTCACTAAATTTCACATATTTTTGCTGTAATTCTCTTTTTTTTATACAAAAAATCAATTATCCCTTAAACTCTGCTATTTTTTCTAAAAAAAAATTATGCAAAATTGAATTTTAATTAGCTACTCAACTCATCCTCTAAAAAACGACCCAATTAATCCATCTTGATTTCTCTGCAGCATTGTCTTCACCAAGAAACTGGTAACATGGTACTACAAACGAAAGATATCGAGAAATCAAGAAAAACTGTCAACAATGCAGGAGCAGAAGAAGAAAATTCTGGAAGACGTGACAGAGACAGAAACGTACAAAAAAGCGAAGGAGATCCTCCTGAAATTTGCTCCTGATCAGCTGAGAATGACACCAGTAATATTCCTTCCACTCAGGCTTTTCCATCTATAAATTTCAAATGCACCAACTAACGAAAAAAATCTTTATTTTTCAGCTCACACCTCAGGTTTGTCTCGTTTTATCGAAACCCTTAGTGACTAAAAATCCAAAAAAATTCCAGTCTCATGAATTTGTAATTGAAAATACCATTAAACGTTCCCCTTCATTTATCCTTTAGTCAGCTTAATTAATTCAGCATTGAGATGAAAAAACCAAATGAATTAAAAATACATTTACCGCTTCGCCATTGAAATAGAATCGAATGAATAAGTTTAAAAAATATTTTAGCTTGCTTCGAAGGTAATCACGAGTCCCGTGTCGACACCGAGACGCCCTAGCACCCCTCAGGCAGTAGTTCCACCCCTGCCAGGTGGTGGTGAGCTCAGAAGACGTGCCCTAACGTTGTCAAGTCCTCAAGATAATTCCTCAGTAGGTAGGGGCTTTTCTGGTACTGTTCCAGTTGGAGTGGCGCCTTCCGGTACCCCGCCTGTCTCCTCTCTACCGAGTAGACCACAAAACCCGGCGATAATGGGCCCTCGTCAGTAACATAGCTGCTTTTATTATTGTTTCACTAATCAATGCAGTGTGGAGTCGTGAAATGAGGCGAATCAATCTGCATTATGCATCTTACATTCCTCAGAAATGCCACTGCCCCGGCTGCTGCCAACCTCAGGGACTTTAATGGGTGGAATTCAGCAGCGCAGGGTAAAACTATTCAAGTCGATTTTGACTGCTGGTCAGTTTTCAATGAATATCTCGGAATCTAAGGGAGATAGCAGAACTTTTGTTATGACCTTTTTTGTAGATCTCAATCCCCTCTACAAAAAAGGTCATCATGGAAATTTCGCTATCTCCCTTAGATTCGGAGATATTCCTCGAAAACTCGGCAAAAAAGTAAATCGACTTGAGTCGTTTTAGCAAATAAATGCGTTAATTTGACGAATTACAGAAAAAAAAGACTCTAAAAGCATTTAGTGATCATGAAAATTCCGTGCGGAAGTTTTTTGTAAAAAACGAAAAATTAGAGCTTTGAAAAAATTCTAGAAAAATTCATGAAAGAGCAATTGATTTGCCTCATTTTCATCTTTGAGCTACTGTTTTTGCATGATTTTTTGTTTTACTCGTCTTCGATGGGGTTTCATGGTTTTATTCTGGCCCACGCAGGTTCCCCCCTGCCACGTCCTATTCTCCCTCAGCAGAGAAGCTACTTGGATCGTCTGGTGGAGTATCTAGTCGGCGATGGGCCCTCCAATCGTTATGCTTTGATCTGTCATCAGTGCGACTCGCACAATGGCATGGCACTCAAGGAGGAATTCGAGTATTTTGGTAAGCACAAGTTGTCTTCATTGACTTTAGTTTTAATTTAAAATAATTTTAATGCTATATTTTTTATTAATTTTATGAATTCTGATAAATTTTAATTTATTTTGCCTGATTTTTAAAGATTTCTTCTAGATTATAATATTCTTATAATTGAAATCTAAATTTCCGATTGATGATTAATTAAATAATTGATAATATGGAGTTGTAAATTTTTTATCAATTAAATAATACTCATTTTATTAAAGGAATTATCAATTAATAAAATAATCCGGAATTTGAGTATTTAAATTGATGATTACTTGAATAATTAAAAATTTAACGCATTGACTCCTTCAAAATTTAATAGTAATTCTGATTTATGGATATGGCTATCCCTGTCTTACACTTCTAGATTAATTATTATCAATCATAATCAATATTAACTTTCGTTAAATATTCATTTCCGATTTTACTCTTCAAAAGTTACGTTCATACCCCTTTAAATCCAAAATTAACAACAAACTAATAAAGTAACCTTGCCAAAAATAGTTCCCTCTCGAAGAGTATGAGAAGTCTCTTCACTTGTTTTCTGAACCTTCAAATTTCCTCAGGATTCAGGTGCTGCTACTGCAACTACTGGAACCCAGCTCGAAAGCAGAAGCCCTCAGCCCCAAAACTGGAGACTGAAGCTGCATCACCATTCTCGTCTCCCCTGAGCAGCCAGAAACCGAGCGACATCGAGGCCTCCTCGTCCTCAGGAACAGATTCAGACATTGAGGTGGTGGAGAAGCCCGAGACCCCCGAGATTCCGGACGACAAAGTGGCGGATGCATTCTCTCAACAAAGTGATGAATCTAAAGTAGAAGAGGTGACTGCTGAGGCAGAGGAGGAGAAGGAGGAAAAATCAGTCGAGGAGGTGCAGAGTGAGCAGATGGAGGTGGACGACTCGACGAAGGAATAATTCAAAACGACTGGAGAGGAGTAACCCTCGAGGAAACGAGGAACAATCAGGAATTACCACAAGTGGCTTTGCGTAATTATTAAGTCAATCAACTCGTCATTTGTGAAGTGGAAAGTGTGGAATCGTCACGTGATTTCAGGGGAGAATATCGACAGATATTCTCAACGAGAAATCGAAATTACCGGAAATATTGGATTGGGTGGATTGAATTATTTTATTTAACTTATTCACCGCGTCACGAGAAAATCCATTCCACTTCGTGTTCACTCGACTAACGCCACGGAAATGAGATAATTAAACGAGTGGCATTTCTGATAATCTCTCGTCACAATAATCACACGTTCATCGCAGTAATTGTACACAAATGCTAATCATTAAGACTCAAAGTTACTGTTTAATGTTATTTGGATTGTTTTGAGGGTTTAATTTTATGAGCTGTGATCAATCTTTGTAGAATCCTTGGAATTTTAGAGCTCCAGGGGATGCTGATGATTTTATCGCATTTTTTATGCTCAAAAAATGAGGAAAAATCGAGTTTTAATGTTTTTCGTTGACGACATGTGGCTGTACAGGCGTAAAATATTCAAAATAGTTCCCTCGTCAGGATTTTTAATGCATTCATTTTTTTTTAAACTCCAATTCTTCGATTTTTCAATTTTTTCATCAATAAACTAAAACTTGTTTTTAATTTTTTTGATCATTCATTTTACAAACTGCCTTACAACTGATAAAAAACAATATAAAAAATCAAAAAATTGGAATTTAGAAAGAAAACACGTTTTTTTCGTCAATATATTATGTTTGGAAACCAAAATTGAAGTCAGTCCATTAAAAATCCTGGTAAGGGGCCCATTTTAATGATTTTATGCCTGCACATCCACATGTCATTATTGGAAAAAATTGAACTTGATTTTTTCTCATTTTTTGAGTATAAAAAATAAGAAGACAACCCCCTGCAACAAATGTGATTTCAAGGGTTCACCGTTTTGTTTAGTTTGACAACAGAATTACTATTGAGACTGTTTCCATCTTGTCAATATTAATGGTGCGCTCATAACGATCAATTGTTCGTGATTGACCTCTACCCCTTACTCAAACCCCTCAATCTCAACGATAGTCGTTAAACTCATCTCCATGCACTGTACATAAATTATTGAACATCGATTTTGCAGTTTTTCAAATGATGGAGTTTATGAATTATTTATAATGTAGAAATGTTGACGTTGGAATATTTAATGTGTCACGTGAGGATTGTCGAAGTCAATGAATTTCATGTACAAAGAGTTAATGAGGTACGGGGGAATTGGGGAGTCACGTAGTCATTCGTCCCCGCTATTTTCGGGGGCAGATCCTCGATTGTTTGATTTTTGGCTGATGAATCATTGCGTAAATTGTAAATGCCAGTGTGAGCGGCGGGTTTTACTACGGTTCATTATCCTAGTAGAGTTATTCGTAATTTATATTAGTCATGTAATTGTCATCTTTCTCTTTTCTATTTGTACCGATAATGAGTGATCCAGAAATATGAAATATAGTTTTTAGTAAAAATTATTGGGAGTTTTTAATGACTGAAAATTCCGTTGTGAAGTTCACGAAGTTATAATTTTTTTAGGATTTTCAGGCTTGAGAAATTGCGGTTTTTATCTTCAGAGAATAATTATTTCGCCCGGTTCTTCTTCCCATCACATTTTCCTTTGCAATTCGCAGTTAAGGATAGCCAAGTATCTTTTACAGTTTCGCACAGACCATATGATAGATTCAACCAGATTTAATCGTCAAATTTGTCAATTAAATTGCGTCATTCAAATTAAATTTTTCATTTTTTTAAAACACTTGTTTAAAAAAATACAATGCAATAAGAATAATGCTACGATTTTCTGCTTTTCCGTCATATTCCGTATATTTCCTTAAAAATGAAAATGAATGGATAAACTACTCATCATCCATGGGTGTGATTGCAGGGGGTGCGCATTCACTGTGCTTCACACCGAATGAGAATTTCGGGGGATTTCTTCTCGTGTTGTAAGTCGGGTAATGCGCAGGGCCTGGACCAACGGCATGACCGAAAGTTTTCGTCCGCGATTTGAGGGAGAATGCGGGGTATTTTCGCTTCACGACGTCTGTGTTGAAGGCGTACGCTGCGGGACCAGGTCCCAGGGTTCTTTTTCTCAGATCGTGCAGGCCAGTTCTGAAAACATTGCACGAAAGAAAAACTGCGAAATTCTTCAACAGAATTTTTTCGCGAATTCGATAAGTTTTTTACTTGTAATTAATGATAAATAAATAAATAGTGAACATAAATACATAGTGAACGCTCCATAGGCTCTTTTATCCGGTATATTAGGACCCAAACACGAAGGGACCATGTACGCATTAGGCGCAGGAATGTCGGATCTCAATTTATCGGTTATTCTCCCTTTTAGGGAATAGGCTGGAGGCCGAGGAGCATGATTCATGGGGGGACAGCTCTCCGGACGATATCCGCAAGGCCCAGGCCCCAAATCATATCCTGAAAATTTGTATTTAATAGCCCAATCACGAAATTATACTATATTATATTGTATAAATTATATAATATAAACTAATAATAAAGAAAATTAGTTGATAAATTAATTTACATTATCAATTATTATATAAATTGTATATAATAATTTATATTATGTACTTAATAATATAAATGATATTATATAATTTATACTATATTTTTATTTATTTCATTTCAACCCGTAACGAGAAAATCTCGTTGCAAATTATATCTGAAATTTTTCATCCAAGCGCATTTCGAATTTCATCACTTCCTGAACCTTTCAAGGCCTGTCGTCCTGCAATAGAGAATGCCGGGGGCCTCTCCAGACCTCTCCTCGTCATTTTCGTCACATCGTAAGTGGGTCCTGGGCCCACTGTCCTCTCGAAACCCGTCAACCGCTTCCGCAATGTGTACGCTGGGTTTCTGTACCTCGATGGGTCGTGTTTCTCGTAGCCGACGAGCGTGGGGAGTCCATACACAGGGCCCGGACCTTTTTCCGATGGCAAACAAGTTTATGAGTAATTTTTTCTGTTGATAGCATCGGGGTAACTATCACCTCCGATTACCTCTGAACCAACAACTCAATTTTGGCCTGTTCGGCGCGGGTCGGGATGCCATTGTGGGAGAAGAGCTTAAAATATCTCGAGGAATTATGCAAACTGTGAAAGAAAATTTGGGAAACTGCGAGGAGAATTTCGTTTTCAACTGTCATCGGAAATTCGCAGCAAATTTCACAATGAAAGAAGCTGCAATAATAAAAGATTAATACTAAGAGATGAGTAATAAAAGTTTAATACACAATTCCACTGATTTATAATCCTTTATTTCATCTGTTACAATCTCCTAAATAGATTCTTCAATTTTCAAATCTCTCCATTTCTTCATAGCTCCACTGAACTTCACTGTGACGAATTACCGAAGAATTAATAATCATAGACCGCCCGTCATCCTCACAATACAAAAGAAATAAAAATAAACCTCATGAAAATTACTTCCTCCCCATCCCCCATCCTCCAACGAATCAAAAATCCGAATTCACCAATCATAACATCAACCCCAAATCCCTAAAAATACTCGTCCTAACCGTATCATTAATCAATAAAAATTACCTAGTGATTGATCCCCCATCACTCCTCCTCATCATTCTCATCGTTCTCCTCATAGTACGCAGACTCGCTGATCCCAGCCTGCCTGGCGCACTCCTGGCCGTCCCTAAAATTCGCCCCAAAGTCTTGAGCCTCATCCTCACTCACGAAAATCAGTCTGTAAGACCTCCTCGTGGCCGGCTCAAAGGCGTCATCGATGGCAGTCCACGTGCAGGTGTCACCCACGATCTCCACCTGAGTCTCCATGCTGATGAGAGAGCTGCAAACTACATGACCAGGCATCGTCTCGAAGATGATCCTGGCCCCGAAGATCTCAGAGTCGTAAACCATCTTCACCTGGCCGAGCCCCACGCTCTTCCACTCAGGGCTCCCCTCCTCCAAGAACAAGAGGGTCGCCTCATTCTCGTACATCAACGAGTGGATGTCCTCGTCGTCCTCCCCCTCGTCCCCCTCATCCTCATCCTCAACGACTTGCGGCTGCCCTACGCCCCTGGCCCTCAGGTCCTCCTGCGCCTTCTCCACGGCCTCCTTGAACTGCCCAGCGAGCTCAGGATTCTTGAACCTCACAGCTAGCTCCTCCACAGCTCCCGTGTCCTCAGCGAAATTCATCCCCGCCCACACCCACGCACGATCTGACGTGTTCAGCGCCCTCATCTCCAGCTCGGGAGTGATCAGGAGATTGCAAACGACCTTGTGCACCTGCTCACGACGAAGAAGCAAGCGGTACGTCCCGTGTCCAGCGTGATGCAGGACCTTCATCTCCCCCACACCCCGCTCCTTCCACTCCTTCGTCTCGGACTCGTATCTGTACAGCTTCGCCCTCTGCCCGAAGATCTTCTCCTCCTCCTCCTCACCGGTCCTCACCTCGACCGCGTCCGGCAGGGGGATGATGGGCTCGTAGTGAGGATCGTACTCCTGCCCGTCGTTCCCGGGCTCCTCCTCCTCCTCCTCCTCGACCTTCTTCTTCTGATCGACACTGGAGAGACTGCTGTTGGCACTGGACACTGCTATACTCGAGTTCGGAGTCTTCGACCCGAAGACTGACTGTCCAGCCCCAGCGAAGGAGAAGTGGGGGTCCTTCTTGAAGGCGTTCTCAGTGGCAGTGGCTGCCAGTGCACCGAATGTCACGACATTGTCAACCTTCAGGAAATTCAGCTCGTTCTTATCTTGAATTTTCTCCGAATTCATATCTGGAATCTTCTCCGGGGGCTTCGGAGTGCCAAACAGGTTCACCGAGGGGGTCGATGTGTTGGAGTTTATCAGACTCCCGAAGCTCAGCTTCGAGCCGAAGGGATTGTCAGACCCGAGGACTTTACCCGTCTCGGAAGGAGTCACTGATGCTGAGTTTGTACCACCCAACGTCGAGTTTGATTCAGAGAGACTACCGAAGGACGCTGGGGAGTCCTTGGAGGCAGCTCCGAAGACTGGTGACTCCTGGGGGAATCCGGTGACCTCAGGCTTCCCACCGAACATGTTCTTCGATTGAACTGTTGAACCGAAGATCGTTGCTGCCTCCCCGAAACTGGGTTTACCAAAGTTTATGGTTTGGGGTTTGGCCTCTGGGCTGCAGACACTGACGTCTCCGAGAGGACTCTTGAGAGAACACTCGGGATCACTCTTCTGTCCGAAGACGAATTCAGGCTTCTTGTCCCCAGGTTTATCAGTCTGATTATCGAAGATCGTTGGAGCTGCTCCAGTGGAGTTGAAGAGGGACTTCTGGAAGCCTCCGAAGGGCGTCGGGGCCTGGGGGGGAGTGAGCTTGGGTGGGGCCAGCTTGATCGTTATTGGAGTTTCAGGGGCTTCAGGGGCCTCCTCCACCTTGGCCTCCTTGGATTCCGTTTTCCTCTGGGCCTCGAAGAGAGGCACATCAGGCTCCTGGCAACCAAGGCACCCAGGGCAGTCCTCCTTCTGCTTGTAAGCGTAGAAATTCTCGGGCAACTGGAGCTTCAGCGCTGCGTCCTTCTCCTCCTCAGTGACCTTCAGCTCGTACACCACCTGGATGTCCTGGGCTGACCCCACACTAGACGACTTTGAAGTCCTCTGTGACTCTTCACTCTTTCTTTCCGCAGTCACAGCCTCCTCCACAGCAATCTTAAACTGCTCGGCGATGTCTGAGGTCTTGAATCGACAGGCCAACTGGACGTACTCAATCTCATTGTCACTGTAATCAGCAGCATTCCACATCCACGTCCTGTCGTCCTTGGCCGTCAGCTCGAGATCACCTGGCACCAGGTGATTCAGGCACAGCTTGAGTGTCTGCTCTCGCCTCATCACCAGCCTCAGCTTGTGGCTCTCGTTGTGCTTCAGCAGTTTGATGTCACCCAGCCCTCGCTCCTTCCACTCCTTCGCATTTCCATCGAATCTGAAGAGCTTGGCACGATGTGTGTACAGTATCTCCTCGTTCTCCTCACCTGTCTTCACCTCGATCTTCTCGGGGAGTGGAATCACTGGGGCAAAGTAGACGTCCTCGCTCTCTGGCACCTCGTCCTCACTCACGTCACCCCCAGGGGACTTGACTGGTGACTTCGCTGGGAACTGAAAGTCAAAGGATTTGCCTGGCGATCCGAAGGTGAATGAGCCTTTGGGTGGGGTTTCGGTGCTCTGGATGCCAAAGACAAAGTCCTGGGCTTTGGACTGGAATGTTGGGAAGCCCTTGGCCTCGGTGGAGGTCTTGTCGTCTGTCTTTGGGGGTTCGAAGGTGAAACCAGGGGCTCCACCGAACTGGAAGCCAGGCGAGGCCCCTGTCTCCTTCTTATCCTTGACTGGAGGCAGTCCAAAGATGAATGTTGGAGCTGATGCACTTGGAGTCAGTCCAAATCCACCGGTTTGTGCCTTCGGCGGTAGCGAGGGGTCACTGGGGGCGTCACACGCCACGCAGTACTGATTGGACTTCGTATTCCTCGTGTAACAGCTCTTGCACTCCCAGGAATCAGGTGCTGGCTTGAATAATTCAGATAATGGGACTGATGATGGCTCAGGCTTGTCGGCTTTTCCTGATGGTGCAGCGCAGGCTATGCAGCTCGAGGCTGTTGAACTGTTCCTCGTGTAGCACGAGCTGCACTCCCAGGAGCCAGCAGCTGGCTTGAACATCTCTGACAATGACTGCTGGACCTTCTGGAGACTGACCTTCACGGTTTTGTCGACGCGAGTGATGTTCTGGGGGGGAATCCTGTTGTCGGACATTATCTTCTGGAGGCTCGACATGACGTCCCTGAAACGAGAGGTGTCGCTGATGTCTGGGAACGACAGAGAGTAGCTCTCCTGCTTTCCTGTTTTCGAAGGCTCTTGGGATGTCCAGGTAACGGCGTTTGGATTTCCTGGCATTGGCCCCAGGGAGATGCTTCCGGGGAACGTGACCTTCGACTTCTCAGACTTCTTCATCAGAATCCTCAGATTTCCAGTCTTGGGGTCCAGGAGGAGGTACAGGGGGCCGGCACCTCGCTCCTTCCACTGGCCGTCTCCACTGTTTCGAAGGAGAACAGCTGGTTTATCAAAGAGAATGGCCTCGTCCTCCTCGTTCATCTGCCCAGGGACTTCGGAGAGCTCTGGCTTCGACGAACTGGACACCATGGGTGATGGCTTAGCGTCGCTCTTACCGAAGGAAAATCCAGTGGGAGTCGAGGGTGACTGGGACTTGGTGAAGGAGAACCCAGCGAAGGGACTGGGCTTGGCTTGCTCACTCTGCTTGGGGGTCTTGGCCTCCTCAGCAGGTGTTTGCTGGATAACTGGTGTCTTCGTGAAGGAGAACCCACCGACGACAACTGGAGCCACTGGCTTCACCGGCACCGTCGTCATGCTTGCCCTGGCACTGTCGAAGCTCTTCTTGAAGTCCTCAGCATCCTCAGTGGTTTTGAACTTGATACAGAGCTTCTCCAGCCTGACCTCCTCATCAGCAAAGTCATTGGCCACCCACATCCACGCCCTGTCGTTGTTGGGCATCTGGGAGAGCTCCATCTCAGGCGTCAGCATGTGATTAGCACAGATCTTGAGGACCTGATCACGCCTCATCAGCAGTCTCACCTTTCCCTCATTATTCTTCAGGAGTTTGACGTTGCCAACACCTCGCTCCTTCCACTCCTTCTCGACGAATCTGAATAATTTGGCACGTGCCACGAACAATGTGTCCTCGTTCTCCTCTCCAGTGGTGACCTTCACCTCAGCAGGAAGGGGAATCACTGGCTGAAAATCGGGAATGGGATCGTGCTCAACTTCAACAGCTTCGATGGACGAATTGTGCGAGCCTGTTGACAAGATACTCGTGTTCTTGGACTTCTCCTGCATGGTAACAGCTGCTATCGTATTGGTAACTGATGCTGCAAGCGGTGGGAGATTGACTGTCGTGGGGATGTTGGCGTGCGAGGGCATGGAGATCTGGTAGTTGTGGGGAATTGACTGATTGCCACCGCTGGCCAGTGTCGAGATGCTGGCGGCACCGACGTTCCTGTGCTGCGGTGGAATGTTGACACTGAGAATTGGTTGAACTGTTGGTGCTGTTGTTGGAAGGGTGTCTGACGTGGTGATGACGACGTTAGATGGAGGTGCCTTGTTCACAGGGGCGTCCTTGATGACTGGGAACTGCTGGGGTGGCTGGGGGACAGTATCAGCCCTCGACAGATCGAGATTTTGGAGCTGCATGGTGAGGGGAGGGCCCTGCACAGTCTGGGGGGAGACGATGTCCATCAGGCGATTCTGAAAGAGTCCCTGCTGGAACATTCCCGGCTGCATCCCCAGGCCCTGATCCACTGGGGGCCGAGGGTACGATCCCATTGGGTAGACGCTGGGGTAGATGTTGGGGAGGTGATGACTCTGGTCGTTGAAGGGTAGTCCGCCCTGGTAGTAGCCTGGCAGGCCAGGTGTTGGGTACACCAGTGGGGAATAATGCCTCTGGTTGGCGAATAAATTCCCTGGGATCTGGTGGGGCGTCAGTGGAGGCACTGGACCAGCTGCTGGGATACCCCCCACAGGCTGAGTATAATTCATCTCTGAGTAGTCGTCCTCCCCGGCGTAATAGTCATCCTCAGGGTTCGTCGATCTTGTCGTTCTCTTCTGACTGCTGTGGCTCTCCTTACGAAATTCCGAGAACTCTCGTTTCAACTCCTCGATCATTTCCCTCACCTGTTTATTCGAGTCCACAAGGTTCTTCATGCTCTCCAGTATGGACTTGTTCTGCTCGAGAATCGTCTGGGACACGTGATCCTTGGCGTACACCAGCTGCCTGATCTGGGCGTCGAGTCTCTCGGGGCTGGGACGAGCCTCCAACTGAATTCTCGAGCGTGAATGCTCCAGGATGTCGTGGTGCTGGTGTCTAGGTGTGCTGGACTGCTTTGGGGTCCTCTGGCTGTGCCTCTGGGGGGTGTTGATGGTGACCCCTTGGTTCAGGGAATTCATTATCGGCTGGTCAGCTCCACTCTGCGCCGAGGAGTAGCTGTCCTCTGACAGTGCGTCACAGTCGTTTCTATTTAAATCATTTCTGTGCAAGTCTGGATCGATCCTCTTGAGGTCGTTCTCGATGCTCGAGATCTTGGTGCCCAGCTCTGAGTTGAGGGGATGATGAGGATTCACTCCTGGTGATCTCAGCCTGTCCAGTGTGAGGTAGTAGCAGTCCCTGGCTTTGCCCAGAAGGACCACGTGTTGAGATCTGATTGCCGATGTCAAACTCTCCTTGGGGAGGGATCCAATCAGCTCGTCCGCCAGGGTCTTGTAGATTTCCGCCTGCAGGTAAGACGCCTCAGGGCACTTGAGGGCCTGCAGAACGTCCATCGCCTGCTCGTGACGCTTATCACGCAGCAATCTCCTTGCCACAACGAGTCTCCCCTCCTCGAGGGCATTACTCAGCTCCAAATTGCTCATCTCCTTTCCCTGATAGTCGAAGATCTTGGAGCTGGTGGTGCGTATCGTCTGGTTGTTGATGAGACGCTCCACCAGGGGCACTCCTGTCTCCCAGTACAGCTCCGATCTGGCCTCCAGCATGGGAATGTCCGGATGGGACTTGTCCTTCGTCTGCAGCTCCTTGACTCGATGCTGGAACATTCTCGCCAGGTGGATGATTATGTTGACGTGGAGTCCGTGATTTCCGATGCATCTGATCACCTCCAGGCCCCTCTGGATCTCCTGACGAAGCTCCATCAGATCACCGGAGATGCTGTCAGGCTTCTTGTACATTCGCCAGGCTGATGTCCACCATTTCTCCTGATTCCCAGTGCACAGTAAATTCGTGGTGTCTGCTGGCAGTGTTGGCATTCGATCTCTGTTCAGAAAGCCACTCTTCTGCTGCTCCTGGACGATTATCGATGAGCAGAGGATCGTGGCGTTGAGGAAGGCGTCGATGTCCAGGCGTCCCAGGCTGTCTGGGGCTGCTTGGCTCAGGTTGTAAGCTGACAACTGGAGGTCTGGGAAGATGTGGCAGGTCTGGTTGGGGTAGGGCACTGTCAGCTCCATGTTTCTGCGGGGGTGGGGCTTGTTGGCCAGGCCCAGCCACACGTGGTGGTGCAGGGACGAGGGGTGGACCTCCTCGGATACCTCGTCCCATCTTTTGACGTCTGATGGGGGCAGGAGACGGAGGGGCGGGGGTGAGGAGTTGTTGTTGGCGAAGTAGGAGGTCGACATCATTGCTGTGTGGGGGTTCGACGTGAATATACGCTGGTAGATGCGCTCCCTCCAGGAACCTATGCAGAACTTGTCGACTTTGTCGAGAAGACGTTTGGAGTCCTCTCTGGAGTAGTCCTGGAGGACGTGTGAGGCTTGGGAGACACGATAGGCCCCCTCTCGATGCCAGATGTGGGCCAGGGTCTTGCTGGGGTCCTTCATTGAAACTATCGAGGGCCCCGTGTGGTCCAGGGGGGGAGAGTGAATTGCTGTCAGCAGGAGGGGACTGCAGAGACGCCCTGTCTCGTTCCAACTGCCCTGCTCTCGTTTCGTTCGACGAATTAGGAGAGATGCCATGTGATAATTCAGTTGTCCGAACATGTGGGTGAACATCTGGTCGATGAACGAGGCGCTTGTCTGGAAGTTCTGGAGTTTCGCCAGGGTGAGGGCCTGGTCGAGGTTGAAGACAGCCGACGCTGACTCCTGGGTTGTTTTCACAGTCGTTCCATGCTCCTTCAGGGCCAAGGCTGCGTAACGCTCGAGGGACGAGATGTAGGGGATCCAGAACAGGGATTTTGGCTGGCGTTGCTCCTTGAATCTCGTGAAGACTGTGCAGAGGGTCTCGTACCAGACGAGACTGTCTCGGTGGACGTACGTCGATTCCACCTCCAGGGCGTGCTTGTAGGCCTCGTCCAGGCGGTTCTTTGAGAGGTAGTGGTTCAGGAGTTTCACTCGGAGGTTGACGTCCGAGGGACGGGCTGACAGCTCAGCTTTGGGGTCAAGTAAAGGGGTTAAATTGATGATTTCATGGCTGAATTATGGTGTTTTTATATTTTTTTCTCAAATTCATTGGGCAGAACCCCTTAAATTCCACTAGAATTAGGAAAAAATGACGTCTAGGTGACAACTAGCAACATCAAACCAAGACAACCCTTGAGCTTTCACCAGAATATGATAATTATTTCCATTCCATCCCCGGAGATGTTTATAAGGTATTACAAAAGTAAATTAAGTAATAATATTTAATTTATACTGTTTTAATTAATATGCACAAGTTATGAAAATGAAATGAAATAAAATACATTGAAATGAAAGTTTAACTAAACGATCGAGTAAATATCTTGAATGATAATTATTCGTTGGGAATACTTACAGGCAATGAGGGCTTCCAGATCTCCATCAGTTCCGTTGGGCCTGTCAGCCATCAGCATCTTCTCTTTCAATTGGAAAACAACTGGATTGTGGGAGAATTTCTCACTCGCTCTGTCCACCCAGTACTTCATCCTGTTGACGTCCAGGCCGATGTCCATGTCAGTTAATAATTCACAGACTGCGCATAAAAATTAGAAATTGAAATTATACTGATTGAAAACGACAATCTCAATGTGCCAAATTGAATGGAATATATTGGAAATTAAAATCTAGACACTAAATTCTGCTTTTTGCAGTTGCAAGTTGATGGCAAAGATGTTTTGACATTATATATTTTAACGTATGCATTTATTTTGACTGTTCAAGCCAATTAGTTCATATTTTTATTATTTATGTCGATTTACCTTTCAGTACGAGATCATCCTGACGAGCCTCGAGCTCCAGCGACTGTTTGAATTGAGCGAGGGCTGCCTCCTTCTGCCCCAGGGCCTCGTAGATCTGACCGAGCAGCTTGTGAGCCCCACTTGACTCGCTCTTCACTTCTAGATAACTGGAGACGTATCTCCGGGCCGATTCGTAATCGCCCACTTGGTAATAAAGCTTCGCAATGTTGTAGCATCGAAGATTACGCTGCAATGGAGAATATTGAGATTTTTTTTCATTATATTGGGAATTATAAATTCATTTACAAAATTAGCTAGACCTATTAGCTGTAAATTGGCTATAATATTCATGAAATATGGAGATGTCTTGAAGTATTTTTTATTTTGATGAGGAAAAATGTTGAAACGATGCGGGAGAAAATCATTCAGACAATAATCGTTTATTAATTGATATTTTTTAGATTTATTTGATTTTATTTTCTACCTGGCTATTTTAAATAAGTAATAATGAGGTAAATTCCTGATGGAACGAAGGGATTCAAATAAATCAGGTCTCATTTTTAAATCTAAAAAAATATCTTTAAAAATTAAAAAATTTGCGGAAATAGAAAAACATTAATAGCAAAAATCGTCGAAATTAAAATGTCAATTATCTCCAGAGCTGTGAATTTTCCAGATGATTCTCAGTATTTTAATTCCAACGATAACGAAACGAAAAACTCCACGAGAAATATCAATATTCCTAAAGACCCCCATCTAATGCCACTGGAATTCCCCTCAGTAATTCGCCAATATCCCCCGACCAAACGAAGCAATTTCAAAAAATCAGGGCTCATTTTCAAGCCCAAAAAAATACCTTCAAAACGAAAAAAAAATTGTTGAATTTCACTCTACCGATCTCGAGTTATTACCAATTAAAACCTCCCACACGAAGAATACTAGTCTCTCAACACTGCGAGAATAAAAAAAATGTAAACAACAGCCAGAGCTCAACAGAGTTGATGACCTTGCTGGGTCAGGGATAGTGCCAATGCCGGTGCCACGCTGAAACCCCAACAACTCCAAGAAAATCCCTCAAATCCCATCCCTTCAGCCCCGAACATCAACATCACCTCCAAAAACCCCCGACAAACACTCGAAAAAAAAAAATGCTCACGCTGACCTATTTATTGCTCCACATGTTCCGAGATTTATATAAAGAGAATCGGGCGCCAAATTGCGTTGGCATGAGCATCAAGTGCTATTGTTATCAGAGAGAAACCCCCCCAACTCCGAAGGCGTCAAATCGGCCCTGGGATTTTCGGAAAATGGAAATTCACAGATCAGCGCGAATTAATCGGCTTTCGAGGGGTAATGCGAGGGTAATCGAGTGGAAAGTTTGATTTTCCAGGGGTTAACCTCACCTCCTTCTCGTCCGTCACCTTCCGAAACAGCTCCTGGACGTGACGATCCACCGAACTCTTCGAATTGAACATTTTTCACTTTTGCCTGTTCCGAGGGATCATTTAGCGTTTGCTTGGAGTATCGTTGGCCTCTTCTTCGAACGATTTTTATCAAATCAATTACTGCGGCAACCGTTTTACTCGCCGACTCTCCTTCAAACTGGCTTCAAACGCCGACTTTTGCCCGTTGCAAACTGTAATGGAGGGACGGACATTTTTTTTAGTGCAGGGGTGCCAATTGCGGGGAGATATGAGGGAGAATCTTCGAGAAATTAATCGTAAAAGGACATTTCCCTGGCGGTTACGACGATTTTTCATAATTTTAATTGTGTAATTGGGTAGTTAATGCCGAGGGAATGAGTAATCGGTGATTCTTCTGTTTATTTTCACGATATTTGGGGGAGGAAATTGTTGGACGGTTTTGGCGGGAATCAGAAGAGGTTTTCAAAATTCTTTTTTTATCTGGTTGGAAGATTTAAACATTTTTCCATCGCACTGTGCGAAAAAGTAACTTTACGTCCCTTTTCCACACATTGTGATGCAAAATATCGTGATAATAATACTATATTTTAGTGGGGATATTCTTGTGATGAAATGTACTATATTATAGTTAACATTCAAACCTACCGGTTTGTTCTGTTTTGAAAAAATATCTACGAAAATTATAGTAAGGCAAATTATGTTCAGTCCACAAATATTTTTTTTTAGTCCACAAATATTGAATATTTAATTCCAGCGGTTTTTCGCCGAGTGAACGTTGATTCTGTATCTACTAACGATTCTGACGCTAATGAAACACGCTGAGGCCCCAGAAATGCAGAAATAAAATTTTAATTTTCACCTGGGGCCAAAGTGTCGTATCTTGTATTTTTTCAGGGGAAAAGTCGAAAGTTGAAAAAAAATTGTTTCGTGTAAAAATCACAAAAAAATAAGTTTTCACCCTTGTACTACCCTCAAGTACGTTTCCCAGGGGATTGTCGATTTTTTCTGGGATTGAGGAAGTCCCTAGAAAGATACTTCAATAGAAATAGTTTTTTTTTTATTTTTCATATTGAAAAAAAAAATTGTTTTGTGTAAAAATCGTAAAAAATTAACTTTTCACCCTTGTACTACCCTCAAGTACGTTTCCCAAGATGTTGACGACTTTTTATGGGATTGAGGAAGTCCCCTCCCTCTACAGGACTATTGCCAATGCACTAAAAATTGAAACCGACATTTAAAGGATAACAGAAAGCCACCGTTTCCTCGAAATTTTCAAACAAATTTCCTGCTCAAAGTTACTGATATATTTGAACCAAAAGCACATTGATCTTCATCATCGTGTCCTGGAGATTAATGTGCTTGAATTTGTAAAAATATCGATAACTTTCAGCAGGAAATTTGTTAAAAAATTTGGAAAATTATTGCCATTCTGTTAGTCCATTTTGAGAAAATTGTCACTCTATCAGGGACACCAACCGTAGAAAACCCCAGATTCCGTTACTAGAGTAGAATGGGCACGTTGAGGGGATAAAGCCATTTAGAATAGAAGAACAACAAATTTAAAAGTGCTCTCCACGTGGTGATGTAACATGAAATTGTCTGTTCTCCAGAGATGATGGAGGAGAACCGGGGAATTGTTGTTCTGCATCAAGACGAGAATTACCTGGTGGTAAACAAGCCCTACGACATGGTCGTGAACAGCAATGATGCTTCAAAAGTACTGACCATCTCGCTCAGATTTTTTTTTACCTTTCGTTTGTCTTTTTATTTTAAAATTGATTTCTTCTGATCCAGGTCACGCTGCAGACGGAGATCAGGAGGCTGTTTCCTCACTTGGTGAACCCAGATCTGAAGCATGAGTTTCATTTTGTTCATAGATTGGACTATGCCACGAGTGGGGTGATTTGCGTTGCTCTCTGTCGAAATTCCGCTCGAGCTGCCTCGGCTAGCTTCGAGAAGAGATGTGCCAGGAAGTATTATCTGGCACTGGTTCATGGACATGTGGAAGAGGATTCTCTGGTTGTCAGAGAGGCCATTGGTGGGTTCTGCAGGGAGAGAAAATCATTTTCAGAGATGAATTCTAGGGTTTTTCTACGGATTTTAGGAATCTCAATTGTATTTATAATTATACAACGTCCCCTCGCGTTTTTTAATAAATAGGTTTGTGGGGATCTGTATCTAATTTTTAGGGTAGATCCCTCATTTTATTTTCAGATCTATTCTCCGTCTTTAGAAATAAAACTTACGAAAAAATTTAGCAGGAAGACCTAGCCCTTTCTCTAAGAAATTCTATTGAATTTCTATTGGAATTCAACCAATGTGGATGTGGTTGTGCTGGCAGTGCCCAAAACAGCACATTCTGACATATATAAAGACAATCGGACAACACAGAGATGAATGATACATAAAATGATGATAAATGATTGATAAATGATAAATGAAATTCATGTGAGGCCGTCTTTCTTAACATTCACCATTTTTTATAAATTCCTGGGCTCAAATTTTACGAGTTAAAATAGAATACTTTATTTCCTTAATGCTACTTTTACAATTTTCTATCTACAATTTTTTTCTGAGTTTTTTTGGTCCATTTTTTAATGAAAAAGAAAGAAGAGAAACAGAGAGAGGAAAAAAAAATGGAAATCTCATGTCGAAGAATTTCTATTGACAATGTCCAAATGAAAAGAGAAAATTCTATTGATTTTTTCTATAAAATAGTTTTTTCTAGACATTTTCAATAGAATTTCAATAGGATTTTCCACAACTGAGATTAAAAAAATGGGATTCATTCCCAGGGGAAGACATTCGAGAACTCCTGGGTAACAAAAGAATGTGCACCAGCGACCAAGTCCACTGCCAAAACCCCCGAGACTGTGTCACAGCAATACTAGTGCTCGAAAAAGGCCTGAGAAACGGAAAACCTGCGACGAAGGTTCTCCTGCGCCCCGGGACTGGACGTAGACACCAGCTGCGAGTGCACTGTTCCCACATAGGGCACACCATCATCGGGGATTACACCTACAGCAATCGCCAGGACCACGAGCCCCACCGAACATTTCTCCACTCGTTCAGGTGAAAAAACTGAATTCATCGAAACCTAGACCCCTTCAATCTCCAATATCTCGCGATCGGCAGCGTGAATTCCAACAATTTTTTTTTCATTTTCAAGATATTTTTTCAAACTTCAAAATGAGCGCAGACTCGACCAAATCGCACCGTTGGGTCCAGAGATATCGAGACTTGAATGAGTTCATTTCACCTCTTCCCTCATTATTTTCATCAGATTTTTAGATTTTTTTCATTTGATTCCCTCCTGATGATTCAGATTGATCTTGGAGAGTGACCTTGGCCATCTGGACATCCAGACATCAGATCCTTTCGACACGTCGGACGATAAAAACGAGTGGAGCCCCACAGAAGTCCTCAGGAGGATCGACGAAGACGCATTTTCAGCTATTGACAAATTATTCCCCTGAGAAAACGTATTTCTTACGCTTTGGTGACTCTCTACTGCTCAATAAATATTATTTCGTTATAAAATGGACGACCCGAAGACTCCAGCCTGCGTGATATCGAATGCGAGTGATGCACGAGGCACATACGAGGACTCCCTGACGTGGATATGACGTTGATCATTAACTCTGCAGAAATTAATTGAATTCGTCACTTGGCAGGCCCAGGTGACCCCTAATACTGGCTTGTTATCGTGACAGAGGGATTTCCCTGCTCCCATATTGGCAGATACCTTTTTTTATAAAATAAGAATTAATTATAAAAATTAATTACAAGACAAATTAATTAATTTGATTCAACAAATCAATTTCAATTATAAATTGCGAAAAAATCGACTAAAAATTCGAAAGAATAAAAAAAGTGTATGAATAAATTTCGAAATTGATAAATTAATGAAGCAAAGAGCATTAGATTGAATTTAAAAATTAATTAGAATCAAAATTGAGAAAAAAAACTTGTTATTTGCATAAAAATGAGTAAATTATGAACTTAAAATGGAAAATAGACGAAGTAATTGGAGAATTTGATGTGAAAATTAATGAAATTGTACTGAATAAAGAGTTTTTATGTTATTACCTGATTTATGCACACAACGCATAAGTTATTATTCATGGAGAATCCATGCAATGCATGTCCAATGCTCCTGAGGCTCTTGGCTCGACTCTTCAACTGGTTTTCTTCGTATTCCACCCGATATGATGCAGCTATCGAGTCGATGATAAGAAGGGCTATTGAATTGTTAGCCAGAAATACTGGTACTCGAGTTAAAATGCAGTTCTCCAGGTCTCCCTGTCACAGAAGATGAAAAATCAGCGGAATATGAATCTTTTATCTTTCTACCTCAATAGAGAATTCCTCGACATGAATTTTCTATTTTTTCAACTCTGTTTTTCACCTATTTTCTCAAAATAAATCGAACAAAAAAACATGGAAAATGTAAGCCGAACAATTTGTTTAAAAAATCGAATTCTATTGATTTTTTCTGCAGAATATTTTCCATTGAACATTTCGATTGAAAAAAAAACGCAGAAAAGCTGCTGAATTTTTCAATGAAAAGTTTTCAAAAAACTAGTTGAAAATTCAGCAGAAATCCAATACAATTTTCTTGTCAATACGTACAACTGTGGATATATGTTCGACGAATATCAAATCACTGGTGGATTTGTATTTCTTCGAAATTGGAGAGGTTTTCAGGAGCTCTTGCAGGCGTTTTGATGGAAATACTGATTCTGTGCAGATGTAAAGAACTCCTAGAAGTGAAAAAAAATAAAAAGTCCATTTACCCCATTGTCCCCTAAACATTTTCATATGCGTAAAATCAATTTATTTCAAGGGATGTTCATCACCTTTTCTGCTATCCCTTTCCGGAGATATTTGAGCTGTTAAGCAAAGTTGAAGGGCGAATTGAGTTTTGCCGGTGCCGGCTTCTCCATAAATCTGTGTTATTCCTCTCTTAGAAATTCCACCCCTCAATATTCCGTCGATCTTTGAACATCCAGTGGTTAAATAATCCTCTTTTGTCAGGAATTCTGTTGCTGTTGTTGCAGAATTCATCAATGATTAATGAGTAATTGTTGTTCTTCTGGGAACAGTGCACATTCCAGTGACTTATTTAAAAATGGCGATTCCTTAGAGGCAGTGGAGGGGAAGCTCCATCGGTACAATCGACCAAAAAATGAGTTCTGTTCATTGAAATTTCGTTGTGAAATTCATCGATCGGTTATTCGAAATGAGTGTGACATGATTTGTGTTAAAAAAAAATGTTAAAAAGCCCTTCGCGCTTTTTCTTTGTATATTTATATATATTAGTATTTACAAGGGTCACAAGGGTCACTCTAGGGTCTCAAGGGACGCAAAGCTCAACAAATCACGGACGAAAAAATTTAATAGAAAAACCTATCGAATTCGTTAGAAAATTTCTATTGAATTTCTATTGAACTGTTCTATTAGTTTTTGGCCGATTCTACTGAAATGTTTAATAGAAAGTATTCAGTAGAACAAGTCAATAGAATTCAATTTTTCTATCCAACTTATTCTATTGTGATTTTTCTATAGAATTTCCTCGGCTCAAATTTTCCAAGTTTTTTCATTTGATTTTCTTGATGAGAAGAAAAGAAAAATAGAATAAAAAAACAGAAAATTTGAGTCGAGGAAATTCTATAGAAAATATATGAAAAGAATAAGTTATATAGAAAAATCGAATTCTGTTGATTTGTTCTATTGAACATCTCAATAGAATCAGCCAAAAACTAATAGAAAGTTTGATAGAAATTCAATAGAATTTTCTAACGAATTCGATAGGTTTTTTCTACTAAATTTTTTCGTGCGTGATTTAAAGCAGAGTTAAAATAAAGGATAACAGAAAAATGAACATAGAAAAAATCTTATATAACTGATGTTAACTAATTATTAAGAAGAGGACTACATAGGTGTAAAACAAAGAAAAACATTAGCAACACCAAAGAGATAAATAAATAAATAAATAGGTGTTTCTCATACACGTGTGGGTACGAATATAACTTTTACACCTTTATTAACAAAATAATTTGTACAAAATTCATGAAAATTTACATCATTCATTTGTAATCCAACATTCCTCGTGAATAATTTATATTAGTTTATAACGAGTTGAAATATGAGACAGAGGAGACTCAAAAACGTAATGGATTGATTGGATTTTCGTAGATCTTTTTTCTCAATTGAAGGTGAAATTTTCCTACTGTTGACTGTTGGCACTTGCTTTCTGCTGCGCCTGGATGAACTCAGGATAGTCGATGTAGCCATCGTGAGTCGTGTCATCCATTTTGAGGATTGGATCTATGAGTGCAACTAACTCTTCGTCTGTGAATATCTTGTCACCAGCTGTCGCTTCGTGACCCCCGTGTGCTGGGTCCTTATTACCTTGTTCTATTCACAGAGAAATTATGAAGAAAATTGTCAAATTATGAAGATTATGAAGAATTATGAAATTTTTTTCAGGAAATCTCGAAATAAATAAAATGAAAAAATCATGAAAATGAATTTTCGATTTTTAAATCCGACTGTTAATGAGTAATTTGTTTTACTAATATGAAATTTTCTTTCAAACAAGAAAGATAAATGAGATAAATCTTGTTTAATTATCTCATTTATTCCATTTTGATTAATGTCTTTGTTTTCATTTCATTTTTTTTAAGTTTATTTCCTATAATGAAGAAAATTCGCTGGTCAGCATTTGCATTTAAACATCAGAACTTGAATGCAATTTTATTGTGCAATTGTGGGGGATTTCGTCAGTCGAGAAAGGGGAATCTGATGATTTTTTAAATTACCATGCCAATGAATGAGGGATTTAATTAATTCACAGCCATCGAGCTTGTTGTTGTTGTCGGCATCGTGCATTTTGAAATAATGAAACTGTAACTCCTGGTCCGTCATTTTAGCTGTGTCCATGGGCACTTCGAAATGCTCTGCAATGTGTCTGGAAACGAATGAAAACAAAAAATTGAGTAATTTCAAAATATCGAGGGAATGGAAATAAAGTGCTCACTCTTTCTCTTGAGCAATATTCGCTGTGTTGAGCAATTGCTGGGGGTTATGATGATCGGGATGGCCCGCATGTATATGAGGTACTTGCTGTTGATGAGGTACTTGCTGTTGATGAGGTACCTGCTGCTGATGGGGTACCTGTTGGTGCTGAACTGGGGGCTGTTGGTACTGCGAAGACATTTAATTAATTATTAAATCATCAGTGGCAATTTTATCGGAATTGGAGCTATTATTCACCTGCTGGGGAGGCTGATGATGCTGCTGGGGTACTTGCTGATGATGAACTTGTTGCTGTGGTGGTGGTGGCTTGAATAAAATGACAATTGAGGACATTTTTAGTATTTTTGGACATATGTGGGAGTATGATTATGTTAAAAATAAATAAATTTCGAAGGGAGGTGAAGTAAAATCATTAATATTTTGATTAAAACTCCTTTTAATTCATTTTAAATCCTTCAAAATGAGAAATAAGTCATTCAATTCCACTCTATCGTTTTCAAATTATTGGCTATTAAAATCCCTTTATTTAGCATTCCTCTAGAAAAAGTGGCGTAAAATAAACTTCTTTAAATCATCAATATCTCCTGACTAAACAATACGATTTAAACAAATCAAAACTCATTTCAAACCCAAAAAAAATACTTTCAGGATGAAAAAAAATTCTACTCAGTCAATGTGAACATATCGGCTCGCGAAATCCCTCCAAATTCGATTTAAACAAATCAAAGCGCATCTTAAACCCATAAAAACCGTCTTCAAAACGAGAAAAAAATTCGTTCAATTCCACTCTGTCGCTGTCAACTAATTAACTATCGAAAACAACAGAGCGATCATTAACGGCGCCATATGGATTCTCCAATCTCCATCCACATGTTTCAACCCCCAGGCGACCATCCAACCCCTCGCCAAGGCGATAAAAACGTCGACGAAAAAAAATAAATCAAAAAATGTCAGACAATCCTTCATCCTCCAACAACAGCGAATCTAGTCTAGTTCAATTTATCCTCAAACCTGTTGATAATGCTGAGGTGGAACACCCGGTGCGACCCTCTGCCCCTGTCCACTGACAGAATCCCAGCCAAAAGGTCCAGCGACAAACAGCCAGAAGATCCAAATCATCTTGTGGCTTTCTAAAAGCCAAGAAAATTAATCAGCAAACGAGAATAAAATCCGAAAGTGTTCGCAAGGTACTTTTGGCTTCGAGTGCCAGAGAAATTTCGTTTCTCTCTGACTGCACGTGTCGAACCCACATTAATCAGTGATAAAAGGCCTTAATTACCCAATTAACAGTCACGAAATCCTCGGGATATCTATCATACGTGTGAATCCCTCGAATTAATCACAATTGAAGGAGTCAAAATCGTCCGCCAGTGCACGGTATTTACGCTTGGTTATGTTCCAGTCGAATGTCTTGTTGTATGTGTGTGACGTGGACCTCTCTCTTGTCCGTGACAGGTGACAGGGGCATTTCCAACGAACAAAGTCGCCGGGGTGTGACGTCACGCCACACAGAAAACGACCCCTGTGGACGCTCGAGGAAGCCGCAGACGTCTGGACGTCCAGCGTTGAGGTTAAAAATATTAGTCTCCCTCGGATTGTTTTCTATAAATAGTTAGAAATTATAAAATCACATCCTTGTTGCTGAAAGAACAATTATTTCGAGTGGAAACGGCGGTTTTGGAGGGAGTAAATTTTTTTTGCAGTTATAAATGCGTGAAGTCATGCGATAACTCGCGTTCGTGGTGAATGTGGTTGTGTATTTGTGATTGATAATGGCGAAGCAATTGTCGAGTGAGTAAATAACATATTTTTGGGAATTTTTGGGGATTTTTTCGCGGGGAAAATGCAGTTTTGGGGGGTTTTCTTCGGGTTTTACTTCAAGGTTTTTGTATTTTTTTAAATGTGTTTTCGGTGTTGTTTTTGCGGAGATAGCGAGTGAGTAAACAAGATATTTTTGGAATTCACTGGCAAATTTCCTCATGCAGAACGTCAACAAGAAAATCGAGTTCAATTTTTTTTGCTGCATCGGTTTTACATTTCAAATTTTTAAAATTGCAACGATTTTATATTTTATTCAACCCCTCTTTAGTTCACTCATACATTTATTTATTATGGATCTTGTAATATTTTATTGAATGAGTAAACAACGTATTTACAACATTGCACTCTTAGTTCTTAAATTCTATTCTTTTTTTATCTGATAACTATTTTATCTGTTCAAAATTTACAAAGAAAATTAATTAAAATGCCTCTCTAGTTTCCTCCCAAGTAACTTCATTATTGTTCAGGTCATATTGAGTGAGTGAATGGAATATTTTTTAAATTACTTGAGAATTTTTCTTCTTAAAAAATCTCAATTAAAATTAATCATTTTCAATGGGTATTTGTTCATAGAAAAAAGTATATAGACCTTGATTTCTGTTTATGGAATTCACTCGGATTATTTCCACAGGAACTCTTGAATAAGGATTTTCCAAGTTATTTTTCTTGAATTTTACAATCAGAAAAACGTGAAAATCCAAGGAAAAAAATTTTGTTCCCTTCCCATTGCCTCATTTTAGAAAATGCATATAAATTGAAAAAAGTCAGACTACGCCCACGAATTTCTGTAGAAAAATCACAAACTATTGACATTTTTTAACCGTAAAACTGCTTAATCTTAAACAGAACTGCAATGGAATTCTCCCAAACCTTGCCTATCAATTTAAAGAAAGCGTTAATTTCTCTCTCAATTTTTCCCCCCGTCCCCCTCGAATTCCCCCGAATATCACCGAATTCCGCTAATTTGCAGGCTACTGGGTAAAATTTTTCACCAGTGCTGGATTTCCACTGGACGTAGCGACAAAGCATGCGGTAGTATTCTCGAGCAATCGAATAAAGCCAGACATGCTGCCAGACCTGGACAAGCCAAGTCTGAAGGAGATGGGAATCACCCTGATGGGTGACATGATAGCAATCCTCCGTTACGCGAAGAAAGTCTCCGAGGAGATGACCTGCGAGCGTTTTCTGGTGGAGACGAAGGCGATAACACCACCGGGAATTCCGAAGCCCACAAAGCCAATAGTTAAGAAGCCCTTAGTAATATCGAAGGTGTCAGCTGTGGCACGACCAGTGGCTGCCAAAGTCCCCAGCAAAGAGCCTGCCAAGCCCCTGAGAGTCACCAGTTCACTGCCAACGAGTGCTGTACAGAAGAGAAAAGTCAGCAGTGCTGTGCCCCAGGAGCCGCAGGTCAAGAAGAGGAAGATTGTGACGAAAGTCGTGGAGATTGACAGTGACAGCCAGGAGGAGTGGACGACGCAGATGCAGAAGAGGTTGAAGGCAACTGGCAATGGGACAGCTGTCAAAGCACCTCCGAGATCTCCAGTGAAGGCTGAGAGTGGCAAGAAGACGTTCGAGCTGAAGAGAACTGTCTTTGACAGGCTGGGGGACAGCTCTGTCACCAGCACCACCAGCTCCACTGGTGCCAGTGAGGCCAATCCCACGTTCAACATCACTGGCCTTGGGGACGTTCTCAAGAGGAACTCCAGTGTTTTTCATCGACTCGGGGACAAGGATGCCAAGAGGGAGGAGAAGTCTGCGGGGATTTTGAAGAATGGTGTGGCTGCGGGGAATGGACAGCTCCAGGGAATTCTCAAGAGTAAGGGCTCCAACTTGAGGGGGACTATGGTCAAGTTGAAAACGATCTCCAGTCCTGGAAGGGTTGGGGGGGGGACTATGCATGCGGATCATGAGGGGAGCAAGAGCAGTGTATCGACTAGTGTTAAGCAGCTGGTCAAGACCACCAAGGCCATGAAGCTGGGGGGACAGAGGAAGGTCAATGTCAGGAGCAAATTGGGTAGGTTTATTTTTTATTTTGGAAATTTTGGCTTTTAAGGGGTAGAATGCCGATAAATTGATAAATTTTTGAACAAATTTACTGCCGAAAGCTAACGATATTTTTACAATAGTAGTAATAATTTATTTTCCTTCGTACGTAAATTTATTTTTTTTTACATCGAGTCACTTATGCAATTAGAAAACGATATTTTTACACATCGAAGCACATTAATCTACAGGTGACGGTGAAGATCAGTGGGCTTTGGGTTCGAAAATGTTAACAACTTTGAGGAAATTTGTTTGAAAATTTCGAGGAAATGGTGGCCTTCTCTTACCCCTTAAGGGGAGTCTTGGCGGGGACAGTACAGTATTGTGGGAAATGAAAATTTAATAATTGGTCAAGCATTCAAGTTTCTCAATGAGAAAAGATAAAATTCTGGGGATAATACTTGGGAAATTAGTGGAAAATGGGTTCTAGAGGGAATAACTTGAAAAAGAAGTTGTATAGAAAGATTAAAATCTATTGAGTGTTTCTGTAGAATATTTTGTATTGTATGGAATATTATTATTGAAGAAGAGTCGATGATAGAGTTAGGGAGACAATTGGAATACGGTAGAAGCTTCTAGAAAATTTTTCGTACATGCGAAAAGAGAAGCTTCTCGATGCTTTTCAAGAAAGCTCGTTCGAAAATTCAGCCTCTAGGACATTCTGATCAATTTCGAGGTTTTTCTGCGATTTTCAGAATTTTATGGAACATTCTAGAATGTTCCCTTGCGAAAAATTGTTTGCTTGACCTTTGGATTTAGGAAATCTCTAGAACTTTCCGGATAATTCGGGAATTATTAAAATAATGATTGGAAAATATTCTTGAAATTTTTATTTTTTTTATTTTTTTTTAGAAAATTCTAGATTTTTCTTTAAAAATTGAGGATTTTTCCCATAATTCGAGAAAATTCAGGATCTTTCTGAAAAATATTTCGAGAAAAATTTCAGATATTCTTAAATATTTCAGTAAATTCTCCATTTTTTCAAAAAATGCGAGAAAATTGTCCAGGGGAAAAATAAAAAATAATTATTTTTACTGTTTTCCACCAGAAGCGAAACAAAATTCATAATTAAAAAATAATAATTAATAATTGCAAACAATTTAAAAAATCACTTTTATACAGCGAATATTAAAATTTATACTTATGAAATCCCCTGATTTATCAAAAATTTTGTATTCTTTCAGCTTCAGAATCGGGATCAGTGCCAGCGAAAGCTCGCCTGGGCACAGCAGGACAGAAACAAGTGACATTCAACAGAGTAACGACAGTAAAACACATAAAGAAGCCCGGAGTATTCAGCAGACTTGGGATTTGAGTGCTCAAGAATAACTACCTTTTTACGTGTTTTTTAAGTTATCTATTGTCCCCAATAAATCAATGATAGAATACCTGGAGGAATTTATTTTCATAAAAAAATCATTTTCATCTCTTCACGTGTTCCATTAACAAAATTAATTTCTCTGGTGATATTTCTATCAAAAATTTTTGATATTTGTACATAACAAAAATCGACATTTCTGCATTAATTCTTAAGATTCATCTCATCACGCTCATTTCATAGATTGTACGACTAAAATGTAGAATATGATCTAGGGTAAAATAAAATTGAAAGCTGTTATTCAGAATATTGTGTATTTTTTTTAATAATTTCAGTATTTTATCGTAATTACAGCATAACACACGTCACTATTCTTTTATAAAGACATTACCACAACTTACATGATAAAAAATATTAATTTCTCCTCCGATATCTGTAAATGTGGACAAATTAGAAAAATATTGTAGAAAGCACGCCCTCAAATGGAGAAATCTAATAATTATCACAGACAAATGATAAAAATGAGCAGTTCACTAATGCAGGATCGTTGAGAAAAATCATTCTGGAATGGATAGAGGCAGGATTTTTCATCGGTCAGATGAAAAAAAAATTTTACCATTTTTAGGAATTGAAAATAATATTGACGAGTGGTGGATGGTTGATAATTATTTTCACCTTTGGCTGCTGGAATCCCTGGAGCCGTTGACAACTCGATGGCTGAAACTTAAATGGCCGTTTGCAATGAGAAACTCATCTTCACATTTTTCAGTTAATAAAAATTGTCTCGAAGCATTTTTAGTTCAAAACAAATTGATGAAAAAATTTTGATTTTGATTTTTAAGTTGAAAGAAACAATTTCAGCAAATGAAAACTACTTTGACTCGAAGAATTAGAAAAATCATGGTGATACGTTCATACTCAACCTGTTTAAACAGCTGTTAACATATTTTCGTAACAAATATATGTTTTTTTAATTAAGAAAACGAATGGCTCCGAGACAAGCAATCCCAGCTTAGTGACAACTGTAAATATTCCAAAACAATGAATTTCAATATGTCAAGCGCTTGCGTCAAGTGATAATCATCCTCTCTGTTATTAAAATGAACCACATCCTGTGATTAAAAATACAATGTCCCAAATTTCAAAGTTCGTTCAGTGGAGTTCATTTTGATAAGAGAAACGATGACCCAACATGGTAAAATTGACGCCCACCTTTCACTTCAACATTATCGGTGCTTTCAATTCCATTACAAGGGGCACAATCGTTTATAATTCATCCATCTCCACCTAATACCCTGCAAAAGTAAAAACGTCCATAGAGTCTCGGAGGAGAAATCAATGTACAGAATATTTTATCGTAAAAAATGAAACAAATGCCTTAGATCGACGTCCATACCTTATCAAACAGCTTAGAGGCTACCTTAATTTATGTTTATAAATATTCGAATTGGCATGAACGAAAAAATTTCATAGGAAAACCTGGAGAATTCGATAGATAATTCTATTGAAAATTCCATTAATTTTTGAAAAAGGAGAATGTCATCATCTTTCTACTGACATTTTTTTCTCTTCACTGAAGAAATTGAACAAAAAAAAACTTTGAATTCGAAATCGAATTCTGTTCTATTTTCCCATAAAATCGCCCAAAAAAATTAAAAAAGCAATAGAATTTTCCTCCCAATCCCCCAGTTATTTCAATGAATGTTCCCCGCACCTCTGACACAATACAACTCAACAAAAACATTGAAAATAGCCTCAGCATTCAGTAATAAACCCCCAACAAAAATCAACGCTCCCCACACCCCTCAAGGGTCATCAGAGTTAATGCTGTTGAGATGGCAAATGGAGCAATACTCAAGTGAAATCTTCCCCGAATTAACGTGCAGACAAATCCCACTGCCATCAAGATTATCAAAAAGATTCTCCGGCTGTGGCTGCTCACTCCTGAACAAATCAATCCCATCGCTTCCATCGTTAGGCAGATCAAAAATATCAGTATCGAAGTCCCCCAACTGGCCAATGTCCACATCAGTTATCCCAAGCTGTGAATCTTCATTCGAATTAATAACATTGGGATTACCCACGAGGTCAACACCTCCCCTGAAGGAAGGATCACAATTGATGCCTTCAAAATTAAAGATATCATTAGTGACAATTCCATTCGAGTAACTGTGGTCAGACTCCACGGAGGACAGCAGAGTCTTGCTGGGCTTCTGATAAAATTCATTATCATTACCTGGTGCTGACGGCTCTGGCGAGGTCTTGGGGGTTCCCCCGAGGGCTGCCTGGGACCCTGGGAAGAGCTCCGAGTCCCAGTTGTCCTCCTCAGTCCTGCACTTGCTCCGCCTCAGGGACTCGTTCATCGTCCTCAAGAGGGTTGTGATGCTCGTGTTGTTGTTGATGATGCTCCTGAGGTAGGAGACCTCGGCGCTCAGTCTCTTCAGGTCAATCCCCTGCTGTTGCACGACATTGGCGAGGTTCTTGTTGGCCTTTCTGTAGTACGTCAGCTTCGTCTCGATGCTCTCCAGGTACTCCTTCTTCCTCTGACGATTCACCCGCGCCATCAGGGCATTTCTGTTGGTGCAGGGCCGCTTCGAGGGCCCCCGCCCTCGCTTTTTTCGAGGCTCCTGGGAGTTTGTCGAGGCTATGCTGGTGTCCCCTGACCTTGGGGGCTGGGAGAACTCCTCGGGGATGAAGTCCTCGTCGGTGGAGTGATCCTCGTACGATGAGTAACTCACTTTTCGCTTGCCAGTCATGGCTGGAAGTGTCTCGAAGTGTTTGGCAAGGGTTTTGGGGCGCGATAGGTTGACGTGGCTTCTGCCTCGGGAAATTGCGTTTTAACTCGAGGGAAGATGGAGGATGTCTGGGGTCTGAGGGGCCAGACCGTTACGGAAAACCCGAGAGAGGCGGGGCGCCATCATGGAAGGAGAGTGGGGTGCCAACGTACAAAAAAACGGGGTAAAGAGCTCATCGTAAAGCCAACGCGCCTGTGCAGAAGCGCGGAGTCTACTCTCCGCACTCTTCATTCACTCCATTTTCTTTCAATTCTGATAAACCGGCGATCAGTGTTTTATTTTTTAAGGGAAGAGTATTACATCGCCACATCATTATACGTAAAAAAAATAGGGGACACACTGGGATTGTAATAAACAATAATCATGGAGACGGAGGAGAGCGATCAAGACATCCTCAGCCGAATTTTGAGTGAAGCGGAGGTGGCACAGATCCCGGACGGCATTGCAACAAAATTGCGAACACATTTCAACGAAAACTTTGAGGAATTCATCACTGCTAAAGCTGTTTTTCAACATGGAAAGCAAAATTATGGTACGTGGGGCGGGGGAATGGCTAAATTAGTGCGCTTGGCTGAAGGTGGGGCATCCTAACCTCAGCGCGTCCACTCGTTTTTCTTCGTGATTGTTTTCTGTATTTTATTATGCTCCGGCATGGAAGATTATTTATTTCCAACGTTATTTCGATGGTTTTTCCATCTTCATGACCTTAAATATATCACAATTTCCAATGGATTTTACATCACGCAGGAGTCCCCGAAAATTGTGAATGTACAATCACAAAAAATGAGCATTTTCAGAGTATTTTCAATGAAGATTGGGAAATACGTCCGATGGAGAGGGAATTGTAAATGGATAATTCATCATGGCAACACCAATAAATTTGACTGCCATTGGAGACAGGAAATTATTAATTTACATTTTCTTCCCTATTGATTTTATTTCTTAATATTATTCAAAAATCCTCTTTGAAAATAAATAGTTATTTACAAGAAGCACTGAGTGAGGTGAATGTCAGAACAGTTGAATGTCAGTACTGAGGCATTTGGCGAGGTAATTACAAATGATTTTTGTACCTTGAAAATTTCGGGAAGAAATTAGATCATCAGATCACTATAAAAATGGCATCTAATAATGAGATGTGAAAGACCGTACGTTTCCTTCATTTTAAAGGTCTTTTTGACTTAACAATTATAATTTTTCTAGAATCCTGGTCTATACGAAACTAAATCAGTAGCGAAGCGGTAAACCCGGTGAAGTCGTTTTTTACTATTGGCTAGTTTTTGACGAATATCTCGGAATCTAAAAGGGATAGAAAGATTTTTGTCATGACCTTTTTTGTAGAGCCAATAGAGCGTTATAAAAAAAGTCATGAGAAAAATTTTGCTATCTCTCTTAGATTCCGAGATATTCAGCAAAAACTGGCTAATAGTCAAAATCGACTTGACTCGGTTTACCGCTTCACTACTGAAATGGCAGCTGAAGATTTCAAATAATGAAATTAACGAAAAATGAAAAAATATAAAAAACCTATAGCCCAAAAATCGTTTAGGGGAGGGTGGGGTAAAATGGACACTTGAGACTTTTTACAAATAATTTATAACTCAGAAACGAATTTATGAATTGAGCTCAGTTTAGGCTCGTCACAAAGGGAAAGACTTGTTCTTTGTACTGAAAAAAAAAATGATTAAATTTCATCAACATTTTAACCCCTCATTAATATTTAAAAAAAAGTCAAAAGTGTCCGTTTTACCCCACCCTCCCCTATTCATCAATATAATTGTTCCCAATTTGCAACAGAACGTGAAAATGTCCTCAATTTCCAGAGAAAAAAATTGAGAAACTGGAAAAAGACTGTCAAGCCCATCAGCAGGACTTGGATGAATGCAAAGGAAAGCTGGAGATGGCCGAGAGCTACGTCACCGCCCTCCAAGCCAAGCTCGACGAGGAGAAGGGAGAGATCCACAAGCTCCAAGAGTCCCTGAAGCACATCCAAAAGGAGAATTCCGATTTCCGACGCCAGCGAGACGCAGCAGTGGACGAGCGTGACACACTGCAGCTGCAGGCCGAGCGCCGAGACCACGAGGTGGAGCGCCTCCACACCGAGGTGAATTCTCTGTCCAGCCAGTTGCAGTCAGCAGTGGCAGCTAAATGCCATGCACAAGCAGAGTCCGAGGAGATAAAGAGCCAAGAGCTGAATCTGGTGTACAAGGAGAAGCGCCTGGAGCAGGAGAGGAGCCTCATCACCCAGCAAATGAGCTCCTTGGAGATAGAGCTGGCGAAGAAGACGTCAGAACTCCAGGCGACAAGATCAGAGGCATCAGCAAGGAGTCTCCTGACCGAGACTCGTCTTTCCCAGCTGGAGGAGGAATTGAGAATTTCAAACGACACTTTAATCCAACTGCGAGAGGTCAACGCAAACTTCCAGAAGAGGTGCGACGAGTTGACCCAGAAATTGGAGGAGCAGAGGAACCACGAGCTGTCGATGCACTCGTCTTACAGAGAGGAAATTGGTGCGCAGACGAGGCTGGCTGATTTGTACAAGGGAATGGCTGAGGAGGCCAATGCCAAAGCCGAGGAGTACACGAATGCTGTGAAGGAGCTCCAGACGATCGTCGAACAGGCGACTGAGCAGTATGGAAGCCTGGAGACAGAGTTCGCCCAATTTCGATTAGAGCACGACGAGATTCTGTTGGTGAAGACAACGAGGATCGAGGAGTTGTCTGGAGAGTTGGAAAAGGCCAACGAGTTGCTGGGCAGTTTGAAGCAGGAGAGACTGGACCAGGCGGTGGAGCAGCTGGCCCCAACAGCAGCCATCACCAGTAGAATTCTGAAGAAGGGTCTCAGCCTGACCCAGATTTACACGAAACTCGTGGACACTGTTAACGAGCTGACAGTCGAGAAGGAGGAGAACGACAAGCTGAAGGCCCAGATGGAAGTGATCCTGAAGGAGATTGAGGACAAGGCCCCAGTGCTCCAACGCCAGAGGATCGACTACGAGGCGGCGGTGGCCAATGTTGAGACCCTGTCGAGTCGACTGGACGAGCTTCTGATGGAGAACACTCGCCTCCAGGAGACTGCTGACGAGGCAACGAGGATATCCAGCCACCAGAGTCGAGAGAACCAACGACTGAAGACAGAGCTGGCTGATCTGGCTCGACAAGTCTGCTATCTTTTGAAGGAGGTCCAGGAGAGCAGAACTGGATCAAGACTCGCCACTGGGGACGAGCCCACCCCCATGGAGACCGACCTGGCGTCTTCCCAGCTCATCAGCAAAAGGCTGGTGACATTCCGAGACATCGAGGAGCTCCAGGAGAACAACCAGAAGCTGCTGTCAATCGTTCGAGCGTTGTCCTCGAGGCAGGAGGAAATCGAGCGCTCCCACGACGAGCTGCAGTCTGGAGAGCTGAAGGAGAAATTGGCTAGGTACTTGGAGCAGTTGAGCGAGATGCAGGCAGCCCAGGACAGGCAGAGCAAAATGCTGGAGGGGTTGATGAGACAGCGGGACATGTACAAGAGAATGTACCAGCAGGCCTCCAACCAGAGTCCAGGACAGGCGAGAGACCAAGAAGAACAGGCACTCTCTCAACAGGACTCTGAAGGCAACTCTGAGGATCCCCTCAAGTCCAGCTCTGAACAGTCTGAGAAATCCCTGCAGGAGAACAAAGACAGGATCGAAGAGCTCGAGGACAAGCTGTCTGATGCTGAGATCAAGCTGAAAGCCATCAGCGATGAGTACTCCACTTACAAAAAGGAGAAGGCAGCTCACGAGAAGATGCTGGGAGATGAAGTTGAGCGTCTCAGGAAGGAGGCAGACACCAATTCCACCAGGTGCTGTCGTCTCAAGGCTCAGCTGGACTCCTCCCAGGAGCGCTTCAACCTGCTGCAGTCCAACGTAGCGACCTACAAGTCCCAGATAAAAGCACTCGAGGACAGATGTGCGAATTACAGCACGACAATTGGCAAGCACGAGCAGAGCATCATGCTGCTGAAGGACGAGACGCTGTCGGCGCAGTCGAAGCTGTCTCGTGCTGAGGTCCAGCTTGAGAACCTCAGGCAGGAGAGGCAGCACCTGAGGGACAACGAGGGGCGTCTGCTGAAGGAACGAGAAATGCTGCACAGGGAGAGGCAGACCCAGGCACTTCTCAAGGCCGACGTCGAGTCCATAAAAGCCAGTTTGGAGAGGGCACAGGCTGAGGGACAACTGAGGACCGAAGTGAGGCTGGACGATGCCAACAGGGAGTGCGCTGCACTGAGACGACGTCTGCAGGAGGAGCAGGACAGATTTAGGGAGCTGTCGTCTCACCTCGAGCGACAGCTGTCGACGGCGCAGGAGAGGCTGGCGGAGGAGCAGAGTCTTGGGGAGCGGCTCAAGGCTGAGCTCGACGAGGCGAGGGCAGCGCAGGGGAGTGGGGAGCGCAAGGTGGAGGAGTTGGAGGCCAAACTCAGGGAGGCGATCAGCCAGTCACGAAGTAAACCCATCACTGGCGATGAGAATCTTGCGAAACGTCTTCAGGAGTTGGAGCTGCAGCTGGCTGGGGCCAATGCGGAAATTCGCTCGTTGGTGGAGCAGCTGAAGACTGCGAGACAGCAGAATCAGCAGTACAGCGACATTGCTGACAGCACGGAGACGCAGTTGAAGGAGATCACTGAGCAGTACCAGAGGCAGGTGAGGGAGCTGGAGGGGGCTCTAGAGGCTGCTAGGAACGAGGCTGGAGGTCTCAACAGGCGACTGAAGCAGTTGGAGAGCGAACTGGTGCAGTCGCAGAGTGGCCAGCAGGTCACTGACTCGGAATTGAGGGAGAGACTCTCCTCTGCTGAGGCCAAGGTCGAGGAGCTGGACGAGGTGAAGGGGGAGCTCGAGCTGCTGAAGAGTGATCTGCAGGCTGCGACGCAGGCGGCACACGAGGCTGAGGAGAAATACGCCAGGGAGATGATGCTCCACTCCAACGACCTCCAGGCACTTGCCAAACTGCGAAGTGACACTGAGAACATCTCCAAGACTGTCAGTGATTTGACGCAGGCCAGAGACGCCGCTGTTGCTGCTCTGGAGGCTGAGAAGTCCTTCAGCCTGGAACGAGAGAAGAAACTCAAGGCTGACGTCGAGGAGATGGAGAGGAGGATCGACGACCTCGACAAGCAGAATGGACTTCTTCATAGTCAGATTCAGGAGTTGAGCGATAAAACAGCTATCATGCAGAGCAGCAGGACGTCCCTTGGGGGCGAGCAGGAGGCCATGGACACGAGTCTCGAGAACAGGAGCTTCGTGGGGGAGGAGGACTCCAAATCCACCGATCAACTCCTCAAAATCATCAAATACCTGAGGAGGGAGAAGGACCTTGCTGTCACGAAGCTCGATGTTCTTCGTGCTGAGAACATGAGGCTCAAGTCCCAGGTGGAGAATTTGGAGAAGAGGGTCAAGGAGGCTGAGGAGGCGGTGAATTCCCAGAGGGAAAAATCGGATATCGACGTTGCCACCACTTCGAAGCATGCTGAACTCCTCAGGAAGGTGGAGACACTCAATGCCATTGCTGACTCCAACAGATTCCTTCGTGAGGAGAGGGACTCACTGTCAGTCAAAGTCACAGAGTTGTCCTCGCAAATATCGATACTGTCCGAGGAGGTGGTGCCACTGAGGGAGCAAGCGAGAGACTTCACAGCGAAGACTGAGCTGCTGTCCCAGGAGAATGCTGGACTGAGGAGTGAAGCCATGAGGTGGAGGCAGCGTGCCAATGCCCTGGTGGAGCGAGCCAACAAGGCCAGCCCCGAGGACTGGAGGAGGCTCCAGACAGAGCGTGAGAATCTCAGCAAATTGCTGACTTCAGAGCGCGAGATTCACGCCAAGAAGATGGAGGAGTTCAACGCCCTGAAGGGGGAGAAGGCGAAATTGGAGGAGCAGATCGTCCAGTTGAACAGGCAGATCCAGACTCATGGGGAGGAGGCAACGAAGGCCAGCGAGGAGGCACGCAAGCTCGGCCAAGACCTCAGCGAGGCCCTGGCAGACTCGACATCAAAGTCCAACGACCTGGCGTCCTTGAAGAAGGAGTTGGACAGCAAGGAGGCTGTCCTCAACGACATCAAGAACAAGGAGCTCCAGATAAGGAAGATTGCTAAGAAGTACAAGATGCAGTACGAGGAGCTGGCGAATCGCAAAGCTGAGGAGGTGCCACCAGCGGCGAACCCTGAGGAGGTTCAGGCGACTCAGGAGAGGGAGGAGCTGCTGCGTGAGGAGGGGCGCAGGGAGATTCGCCAGAGGATCACCGAGCTGGAGGGCCAGATCGAGGAGCTGACGACAACGGTCACCACACTACGTGAGGAGGCCGAGGGGCTCAGAAGGGACATTGAGAATTTAAACAGAACGAGCTCTGAGAAGGAGGAGAGGACTACGAGGCTGCTGAAAACAGCCAAGACTAGGATAATGCAGTTGACTGAGTCCAAGTCCAAGTGTGAGAGGGAGCTCACTGACCTGAAGGAGAGAATGGACTCAATGTCGAATGACAACGAGCAGAGCGAGCAGAATGCCAGACTGGTGGCGATAAAGTCGCAGCTTGAGGGGAGGGTCTCTCGGCTGGAGCACGAGAAGGCTGAGATAAATTCTGAAAAGGAGACCCTTCTGCAGAGGGTGGGGCAGCTGCAGAGGCAGCTGTCAGCTGGGGTCAGTGGAGTCTCGGCGACCAGTGAGCCACCAACTGCCAATATCAAGCCGATGGCGTCGGCGAGGGCTGAGACACCTCTTGCCAGCATCAGACCGTTGAATGTTCAGACGAGAACAGCTGCTGTTCTACCCACGACTGCGAGCAATCCAGTGCTGGTGGCCCCTCAGCAGCAGCAGCAGCAGCAGGTGGTGCACACCACTGAGACGAGCTCCCCCACCAGCAGTCACACCGATTATCAACCGAGCACGAGCACTTCGGTCTCCCAGGCCGGGCAGTCGAGCCTGAGGCAGCTTGCTGTGCAGCCCCAGCTGAGCGAGTCTGCTGAGTCCACCCAGAGGGAGGAGTCTGAGAATTCCGATAATGGGCAGCAGGTGCAGCAGCCCCAACCGCAGCAGCAGCAGCAGAGCTGCCAGAATCAGCAGAGCCAGCAGCAGCAGGGGCCGAGCCAGCAGACGGTGCAGGGTCAGGATCACCAGCAGCCTCCGCAGACGGTGGCCCTGGTCAGCCCAAGGATTGAGCAGCAGAGCCTCCAGCAGACCCAGCAGACCCCTGGGGACCAGCAGCAGACCATTCCCAGTAGCTCGACGCAGTCTGTCAGCACCTCCCAGAGCTCGGGGCACAAGAGGCCCAGGACCCTGGAGTCCCCTGCCTCGGGGTCAGGAGTGGTCGAGGGCACAGACTTGAGGACCGACCAGCCCAGCCCCAAAGCCAAGAGGATCCGCACGCAGGAGATGCCCACTGCCACCAGTGGGTCTGAGGTCGAGTACCAGGTGCCCACGTCGAGCCAACGAGACCAGGACGAGGAGGCTGAGGACGAGTGCGTCGTTGTGGATTGCGACGAGGGTGGTGGGCACAATCAGGCCCCCGAGGAAGAGGAGTTCGATAATGATCCTTACGGTGAGATGGAGGAGGACGAGGAGGACGAAGAGGAGGAGGAGGAGGAGCTGCCCTACGGTGTCGAGGAGGAGGTCGAGGGTGACAACAACGAGGTGGAGATAATGGAGGAGGACTCCAGGAGTGTTCAGGTGCCCAGGCAAGCCCAGCAGGCCATTCCCACCGGTCAACCCCAGCAGCAACAGCAGCAGCAGCAACAGCAGCAGTCTGAGGCCATCAGCAGTGCTGGGCCCACTGGCGAGCCCCCGACGTTCGCCTCGAGGTCTTCCAGGGGGATAGCCCCAATGCCACGACAGCAGCAGCACTTCCTCCTCCCTCAGCAGGGGTATGAGGATGGGGGGGACGACAGCATTGTCCCCAGCACTCCGACACTGTTCGTTCCTCGAAGGGGCGATGGGTTTGGCGAGGCTGTGAGCTCCCCTCAGGTGCCTCAGGGTCGATTCACCTTTGGGGACTCGGCGCCCTCGTCAACTCCATCAGTCACGCCCACTGGTGGCGCCACTGTCAGGACCATGTTCGATGCCTCCGGCTCTGGGGTGGCTCAGGTCGTTCAGGAGGGCATGGACGACACCAGGATGGACTTAACGCAGTTGGAGGATGGGGGCACTGGGCGAAGTGTGCCGACTACGCCTCTGCAGGTATCACCAGCTGCTGATATTCCACCTTCGACCTCTGGGGGCCAGATGGAGGAGCACGAGGCACCTGTGACGGGATCCTCCGCTATTCCTGGGTCTGATCAGGGTGTCGAGGGAACTGCTGTTCCCAGCATTCGTGTCACTGATGAACAGGAGAGTGAACTCATGGAGGCTGTCTCAGGGTCGAGTACTGCACCTGGGGTCAGCTCTGATGGCGTCAGCTCTGAGAGCGATCAGCAGACCAATGATCCGTCGGGATGTGGCACTGGGGGCTCGGTCGATGAGGATTCGGTGGAGGGCCCTGGTGACGAGGGCGAGGGCGACGAGGAGGAGGGACGGGAGGCTGAGGCCTCACCGTCCAGCAATGTCAGGCAGAGGAATACTGTCACTGCTGGGGTCAATGCTGCTAATATCATCTCTCCGGAGGAGACCAGGGGGGCTGTCACCAGGAGGTCGGCCAGGGCTGCGGCCCAGCAGTACAGGGGCAACCCCAGGGGCACCAGGACACCCATCACCTGGGGGAGTCAGGGGCCTGCGGGACAGACTTCCATGAGGGGAGTTCCGACGAGGGGGACTGCTATTGATGGAACGCGCGGCAGGAGCCCCAGGGGCAGGAGGGCTAGGCCTAAGTACCCATTCCCCAGATATTAGGGAAAATAGGGAGTCGGGGTAAAATGGAGGGGGGGCGATTGATTAAGGAGGACGTTTGAGGGCGTTTGGTTTTTTTATTCTTGAAGATTATATTTTCTTATTGGTTCTTTTAATTTTTTGCGTATTTTTTAGAGTGAAACGGTTTTGATTAGTAGGAATTTTGGGGGTTTAGAGATGAGATGGAAGAGGGGAAAATGCGGATTATTTGAAGGAAATGCACAAATATTTTCGGCTCTGATGACATTAATTTGATTTGAAACAAATGTCGGGGGCAATTTTTCTGAGATTAATTCGTTTCATAAGTAAATTACAGTAGTGGATTTTTTTGTGATGAGAGATCCAAAAATATTCGTCTTTTTTTTATTCTTGAAGATATTGTTTTCTTATTGAATTTTTTAATATTCTTCATATTTTTCCGAGCGTGAAACGGTTTTGATTATGAGAAATTGTAGAGGGATGTCAAGAGACGAAAGAGAAGAGATGAAAATGCTGATTATTTAAAGGAAATGCACAAAGATTTTCGACTCTGATGACATTAATTTGATTTGAATCAACTGTTTTCTGGAGAAATTTTTTCTGAGATGAATTCATTTCAAAATATCCATGTTTTTCGAAAACAAAATGAATAAGAAATAATAACAAATATTGTGGCACGTGGATATTACTAAAATGAGACCAAATTCGTCTAGCAACATGTGTGATGATTTGGCACGGTCCATTTTACCCCACCCACCTCTATTCATAGACTTTTTTACGAATAGGCATAAGTTTTTGACATTTGACAAAGTTTTCTCAATTACCTTCCATTCCAATTCACGGCTTTTCATTTCAATTTTTCTTTTTTTTTCATGTTTAAAGAGATTTTCGTCTCAGGTAATAAGATACTGCGCATTTATTACGACTATTATTATTATTCTTGTGAGATTTTCCATTCAGTGGGGAGAATTCATGGTAAATGTAGAGTGAGGAGGATTAGATTTGAGAAGTGAATAAACCACGTGTATATAAAGAGAAATGTCTGTGTTCGTTTGATTGAGCAATCCTTTCCCTAGATTTTCCTTGAAAAAATCGTAAAACGGTAAATAGTAAATAGGTATATCTTCAAAAAAAAATTTCTAAGATTGTCTCTATATTTTCCATAGATAATGTTTATAATATTCCCCAGCGATTGAAAAAAATTCTAAGCTAGACGTTTGAGGTGACAGAGTTTTGAGTTCTTTGATTTTTCATCGAGACATCAAAGTTTATCCATATTTTTTCATTTAGGAGGAAAAAACTTGCGACAAAACTTGCAGAATTCACAACAGAAATGACATTTTTGTCGAACGTGAGTCATCAATGAAAATGATGGACTTGAGATGGGGAAAAAGATGAAATATCAACGATTGTCTCTATATTTTTCATAGATAATGTTTATAATATTCCCCAGGTATTGAAAAAAATTCTATTCTAGACGTTTGAGGTGACAGAGTTTTGAGTTCTTTGATTTTTCGTCAATAAATCAAAGTTTATCCATATTTTTTTCTTTTATGAGGAAAAAACTCGCGACAAAACTTGCAGAATTCACAACAGAAATGACATTTTGTCGAACGTGAGTCATCAATGAAAATGATGGATTTGAGGGGGAAAAAAATAAAATATCAAGTAATTAAAAAATCGTTATCTTCCTTAATTAATAATTCATATTCTGCATAAATATCTAATCATAAATACAAACGACGATGTAATAAATAAGATGAACAATGACAATACAAATTCTCTTATGAAATGCGTTTTGCTGGCAAGAAACATGCGAAAAATAGAAAAATAAATGAATAAATAAAAATTAGTCACTCATTCCCATCATTCACAAATAACATAATGATCGGGGAAATATTCCATTGAAATAAAATTCCTAAATTCTCGCGTCCAAAATGTGATGAAAAAAAAATCGAAGGAATTGTTAAGACATCCGTAAACTCATTTTTAACTCAACGATAAAGCGCCAGGCGCCGACAAATTCTCCATGGCAATGTGCCAAAAATATTATTCTATCTCTGATTTCTCCTGTGTAATTCTGTTAACACTGAAAATTCTTAGACACCTGAAAGCCATTCTCATTCCTCAACGCGATGCATTCACACACCAGCCTCCCAGCAATCTTCGCAATTTACTTTCATATAATACCTGATATGTCCGAATGTTGAAGTGGAAATACAAGTTTTTTCAATTAAAAAACTAATTACTAGAGACTCACAGCCGATAATGAATCCGGTGAATTAAATCCCGATTGGTATTCGAATAGATCCGAAATTACTGGGTTTACAGGGAAAAATGATGAGACATTTTTTGTAGAGAATTTCCTCAGCTACAAAAAAGGTTCAATGTGTTTTTTCCTTAAACCCAGTCAGCGGCGAAGCGTTGAAACGGTTCAAGTGGATTTTTAATATTGGCTATTTTCAGGGGATAGCCCGGAATCTAGGGGAGATGGCAAAATTTTTGTTGAGACCTTTTTTGTAGAGCGAGTTAAGGACTATAAAAAAGGTCATTACGAAAATTTCGTCATCTCGCTTAGAAATACAAAGTTATCATTTTTTTAAATATTCGTTGTTTACGGGATAAATAGTTAAAATTGTTTAAACTTTTGGAAACCTTATTTGTCGGGCATGAAATCGATTTCTGTTAAAATTCTGAATGTGAATAAATTTGTTACGATTTTAAACAAATGATTTTTCCAACGAAAAATTGATTGTTCCTAAATTATTCACAGAAAATGCCCGTACCTTTCAAAAACTGCACTTTCTAAATAATTCCACCAATCTCCCTCCAAAACTAAACTCAAATTTTTCTCACATTTTTAAAATGCTTTAAAACGCATCCATATCGATCTTGAAATTCAGCCCACGAAACTTTAAACAACAGAACCAATCTAAAACCCCCGAAAACTTATCATCAAATCGGGCTCAACCGAAACCTTGGACTCGAAAATCAGAGAACCATCCCCCAGGAAAAAAAATAGCCGAAGCACGAGGGCCTCCCCAAACCGTTTCCCGTGCCGCCCCTTCCTCCCCCGAAATCCCCCCGAAGACGTTCACCTCGTCCACTAATTCCATTTGCTCACCAGCCCTCACCCGCACCCCTCCCTCCGCAATTAGCTATTCGAGTCATCGTAAAGCGAGATGTTCGGTTTGAGCAGTTCAAGCTGATCGCGATACGTCTTATTAGCGGATCGGCATTCGCACGAGGTGTGCTGCTCGACCGTGATCCTGACGAACTGCTTGGGGCCCTGGACCTCCTGCTTGAATATCTCGATCTCCTCCTGGGCATGAGTCTTGGGCAGACACGTGAGTGCTGGTGACTCGCAGCAGCCGGCGTGTCCATCGCAGCGTTGCACCACCAGATAAGCCGGCGTTATCGTCGGGAAAGACGCCGGGGGTATGTGCCCCTGCTCATGAAGCAGATCCAGAATGTGATAGGTCCTGTTCTGCGGGCCCTTGCAGGTGAACCCCCTGCACCTCTTCATGGCCTCCAGCCGGAAGACCCTCTCCAGCACATTCGCTTTCCTTCCCTTCGGCGCTGCCACTGTCCTCCCCAACACCTCCACCGTGTTGCCCATGGCCACCAGAATAATCAACAGAACTCCCGCACTCGAGACGCCTTGCGAATATCTCTTCATCGGCATTTTGCCTCCCCGATTTTTATCGTAATATTTACTGTAATATTGAAGCGCAATCCACAGCGAATTCTATTCGAATTCTGCCCGCTGTTCAACGGATTCAGATCGAGACTGAGAATTTCCTGAAGGCAGACGAGTATTTATACAACTTGATATTCACTTCCCCCGCGCTTCGGTTTATCTGGGTTCGAACCGGTACGGCCGTACGCCGGCCGTGTACTCACGTAGGATAAAATCTAATGATTTTATTTTTCGTTGCAAAGAACAATTCTTTCCCTTTGCGATGAGCCTAAACTGAGCTCAATTGATGAATTTGTTTCTGAGTTATGAGTAATTAAAACAGAAGTCTAAAGTGTGCGTTTTACCCCATTCTACATGATATTCGGATGCTTCTATACGGATATTTTTTATACAAATTATTTTGATACGATTTCTGCAGGTTTGATCCTATACGATCCACTGTCGCATGTATAGAAACATTTCTGTTGGAATTATTATATGAGTGAGACGTAGATGAAGGTAAAGCCATCTCTAATGAGTTCATTTTTCTTGGTATGGATTGTATGTTTAATAACACCGGAGTCAGAGTGTTTATAAGAATTTTGTTTAGTCTCAGTAGAGTGGAGGAGTGGGATGAATGCCTCTTTATGGATCAGATTTTTGACCAGAGTTCGTTACCAATTTCTTTGTGTCGAATCAGTCTCTAGGAGAGCTTTGAAGAGTAAAGACGTGCCCTCATTAATAAAACCAGTTAAATTCAAATAATCAATCACGAGTGTTTTCATTTATCGCCATAATCCTAATAATTTCGTATTCGCGGGATCAGGGAGGTGTTGTATATTATGAGTTGCTCGAACCCTCTCAAAGTATTAATGAAGAAGTTTACCGACGACAACTACTAATGTGTTTGAAGCGAGCCATAGAAGAAAAACGACCAGAATGGGTGAATAGGCACAGTAAATTAATTCTTCAACATGACAATGCCAAACCGTATACCGCCCAAGTTGTGAAAAGATATTTAGATGGACAGGACTGGGAAGTGCTACTCGATCCGCCATATTCGCCAGACATAGCTCCTTCAGATTACCGCTCATTCCGAACAGCAGTCAGATCTTACGGGAGAACGGTTCACTTCATACGAAAGTATCAAATTTTGGCTTGATAATTCGATCAGCTCAAAAGNGGCATACTTTGAATAAACTTTTCTTTAATTTTCTAAACAAGCAAATGTCATAATATGAATTCACACACCCAATATAATATATTATAATTATATTGTGTTATATATAATATATTATAATTATATTGTATTATATATAATATATTATAGTATATATACTATACTATAATATATTAATTTTTTGAAATTCATTTTATTAATTAAAAATTAATAAAATTAACTACTAAATTTATGTATAGAAATAATTCGTATAGAAAATAGCTATACGATTTTTTCATACGTGCTAAAGGTTTGTCATTTAGATGTGTGAGAAACCCAAGGGGTTCAGCATTTTCCGCCTTGCCGGGATTATTTATTATTATTTTGGCGGGTGACGACAGTGAATTGGGCGGTGGTGGAGAAGTGAGATCAATCGTCATTGCGGTTTAACAGATGCCGGGGAATATCCAGATGCGGAGGATTCTTCCCGGTGGATGGAGGGAAGTCGATGAGGCGGGTCAGGTGAGTCAGTGGACTCATGTGAAAACAGTAATTGACATAAAAAATTAATTCTTTCGAACGTTATTGGAATATCTCACGTGTGAATTAATCGCGTAGAATTTTTCTGTACGGATTGCGTATAGAAATTCTATAGGATTTCCGTAGGATTTCATAACATAATTCCATACATAAAATATATTATTTCCAGAATTTTTTAATGAAAAAATTGTCAATCTAAGATATTTCTTCATTTTATTTGGGATATTCTCTGCAAAAATTCCTAGACATTAATTTTTCATGATTGTTGTCTCTCACTGTGAAGAGAAATTGTTGAGAATGAGTCACTGAAGATATCAGGTGATCGGTCGCGTCCAATCTTTCTTCGACATATTTGCAGACGATTTTATCGTTATTGATCATCTTCGTTGTCTGGGCGAATCTTCGAGACTTGATCAGGGTGACTCATTAGAAATCCTATTAAATTGCAGAATGACACTCTCCCCTGTTCAATGTTGAAGCCTTGAGATAATAAATTCCTGGAAAACCTGATACCGAAATTTAATTCATCTTCCACCTTATCGAACTTCACTAGATGTCCAAAAATTTCTGCGTGTGAAATGATTACTTCGGGTTGATAATCCAGGCGAATATTTCTACGTCAAAAATTGACGAAATTTGACAGAATTCGATATTTTTTAGCAAAATTTAACGGAATCTGATGATTCGATTTCCACGAGGGCTGTGAAATGAATGGGCTGGACTGTATGAATAAATGCCTGAATCCCAAGTAAAGTAGTTCATTAAATTGTATATTTTTTAATGCATCCAACTCTAATTTTTCTATTTTTTTTAATTCTCTAAATTAAAAAAAAAAATCTCTTTTTTTTCAATTATATTTTTTTAATTTTTTTTTTAATTTGAGTTTTTTTCAATTATATTTGAGTTCTCGTTTGTGTAATTAACCAAGGAATTTCTCGGTGGTTCATTGGAACAATTTTTAGTATGAAAAAGTACCAGCGAAATCAGATGCTCTCTATAGATGGTACAAGCGTCAACCTGTGAATGCGTGAATTTTCCTAGCATCGCATGTCCACATCACATTTGGAGATGAAGCAATGAACGAAATTACCATATCAAGCTTAATACGCGGTTGATGAGTATGTCCTTTGGTGGAATGTAATGTCCTCTAACAAGTGGGAAATTGCTTTCGTCACAACATAGTCAATATATTTTTGCTAATAGATTAACGATTTTCTTTCGAATGGAATTTCTATGGCGATGTATTTTCAATTTTAAATGTAACTTGATCCACAAAATCTATTTAAATTCTTCATAAATCCTTTAGTTGGTGAGGCAGTTGTTAAGATCTGTTCTTTGGCTTTTTAGAATATATTTTTTTAAATATTAAATCCGTTGTATATCTTCATGTTTTATCTTTTCAAAAGTCGTTATCGTTTTTTTAAGTCATCATTATTTCAATGTTGGCAGCCGACGTTGCCCCAACATTGGCAGCCAACATCACGTTAACGTTGGGAACTAACATTACGTTAACGTTAGAAAAATGGTAAAAACAACTAATGTTGGGGCAATGTTGGCTGCCAACGTTGAGGCAATGTTGGCTGCCAACCTTGCGCCAACATTAAAAAATTTTACAATTTTTTTCAACGAAAAATGAAAAGTTCGAATTTGACGAAGACAATACTTCCATTCGAAAACAAAAAAGCTCCAACTAATCAGGATATCGATCATAATAGAAAGAAATCACAGCTGAAAAAATCCCTATCTAATAACGATTTGTCAATCGATGAGTTGAATTGAAAATAAATACAGCGTTTTCGTAATTTATTTCGAATTCAAACACTCGTCAGTACAAAAAAAACAAACGAAAAATTCACGGAAAAATCACCTGAACTAATGATCAATTAATTGAACAATCGAATAATCCAACGGTGCAGTTTCTCATTCTATTTCATGTTGATAATTATTCAGCAGTGATTCAACGAGGAAAAACACTCCCGTAATTAAGAAAATTTCGATCTGAAACTACCGCACGCTTGCTGTCGCATACAGCAGTAGTACGTAAGCACGTCTAGGACTCAATCAATCTCAATCATAATGATTGCTTAACATCCTCGTCGACTGATATGACTCACAACTCGAGTTGACACCTCAAAACTGCGTCAATTGTCTCTACTATTGTGACTGAGGGAATGATAATGAATCTATGTTTGGATTTCACCGTTCGGAAGTGCATGGAGGAAGGAGGAAAATCGCTGATAATCTAATTCATCAACTTGGTGTAGGTGAATTCATTAGGAGGAATAGTTCGCATTCTCGGGAATTACTGTGGATTTCGCGGAGTCTTATAAATATGATTGGGTGAATCAAATGCGAAAATGTTGAGATGTTTTCCTTCCTGCGCGCGGCATTACATTTTCTGATTTTTTCACTTTCATGACTGGAACAGGAATTTAGTTTTATCATTCGATTCTAATAGTTCTAATACTCATAATCATGGCTGTGAAAGCCTCAAAACTATGAATATGAATTCCCTCAGGGGATGATCCAAAATTATTTAGCAGTAGCAAAGGATTTTTTAACAAATCCTTTTCATTATTTGTATCTGAGCTTTTTTGTATATTGATCCTTTAGATTATCAAAAATTTTGTCTAAATAATTTTTTTGATTTTAAACCACACTCTTTGACGAATATGCGTAAAATAATTGAAAAATTTCCATTTCCTGATAATTGTCAGCATTTAATTACTCAATCCCTATTTTTTAACAAAAAAAATTAATTCTTTCAATGGATTTTTTTATTTTAAATCATTGGGAAACATTTTAAAAATGCAGAAAAAATTAGAAAGTCTACTTCGTGGGGAATATTTATAAAATAATTGAATATTTTATATCCCTATTTTTTAACAAAAGAATTGAATTTTATAAATCAATTTTTATGTTAAAGGAGTAGGAAACAGTTAAAAACTGCAGAAAAAAATAGAAAGTTTACCTTTAGGGGAATTTATTTTTAAAAGAATTGAAACGTTTTCATTTTTATATAATTTCTATCATTTAATTTTTCATTCTAAGCCATTGAGAAACATTTAAAAAATATTTTTTTTTAATTAAAAAGTCTACTTTCTGAGAAACATTTATAAAATAATTTAAAAATTTCCATTTTCTCATAATTTTCATAATTCAATCACTCGATCCACATTTTTTGACAGAAAAAAGTCGATAGATTCTAATTTTTCAATCCAATTTACTCCTGCGGGCACGAATGCTCCAAATTTTTTCCTTTGATGTCGCAAGGTGAGGAAAAAAAAGCAGCGGAAAAATCGCAGAAAATTCGCGAGAGATAACTCATACAGAAAAAAACAAAATGAGTGCCTATTTGGAAAAAATGAAGACCTCGACTGAAACATTTTGCTCGTATGAATGACGATTTTTAAAGAAAAATCGTTGAATTGATTTTCATCCACAATTTTTTGTGCTACGATAAAACGCCTTGATTGACAACAAACCTGATTACCGCGCAGTCGGTGGCGCCGGGAATCCTAGAAGCGGAAATAATTATTGAAAACTGTCGTGCCTTATGATATTTCCAAAGGATATAATTCAAACGTCACTTGATCAATCCCCTGACAGGTGAGCTATGCGGCTTACCTGCCTTAAACATTAGTATTGATTATTCTGTCGTAATCCCTCGGTTAGCGCTGCAGTATTCAGCGTCATAAGAAAACGAACGCTATTTATAGTGAGAAGAAATAGAAAAACTAGATATTATGACGTGAGTAACACGCATCGAGTCTCCATGAATAAAGTTGTGCAAGAGAATGGGAATTGCACGATCCCGTCCGGCAACTGATACAACGATATTTGACTGTGTGATGAATATCATTTTCCATGCGCAAATAAAAATTAAAAGGATAAGAAATGTCGCGCATCTGTTTCGCGTCCCCCGAGAGAAATTTGTAGGGCCTCATTAGAGCCTCGTTGGTATGACCCTCACTTATGACGTACGCTGCGGTCTCAGACCTGGGATTTCTCGGAGAGAAGGATGAAAATAGTTTTTAAAAATGGTCTTATGTAATCCTCCTGTACATGCATTATCCTCATAAATGGTTCGAGATCTGTGGTTCAATACGTGTGGGACTGGATTTCGAAAGAAAAATTCTTCATTCTATAAATCAGCCCATGGGGATTCCCAAAATCCCACATTGAGATTTATTTATCTTTACTTCCAGTGAATGGAATTTTTTGTCGTCGAGAATATGATCATCACCTCTGTGCGATTAAAAATTCACTATGTAAGAGGAGCAATTTTTTAATGAATACTGAATAGTCTCAGGATTTTCATCTCGACCCATCAGTTTTGGTGATTTTTGTGTTGCATTTTTTAATCGTTTTACAATGGAATTATTGTTATTTTATTATAATCTCTGATATTTCAAACGAATTTCAAATAATTGATTTGCATTTTTGGATGATTATTGTAATCAGCCTAAAGGCGAAGAACAATTTACATTTTTTAATATTTATTTTTCATTTTTTTTTCATCTCTTTGGTTTTACAAACGGTTTCTTTATTTTGAATCTACGCCTCCTCCTCTCTTTAATAATTAACGTCAATTACATAAAATTCAGTAGCGAAGTGATAAACCGGTATAAGTTAATTTTTACTATTGGCCAGTTTTCAGTAAATATCTCGGAATCTAACGGAGATAGCAAAATTTTTATTGTAACCTTTTTTGTAGAGCCGATTGAGACCTACAACTAATATAATCACAAAAATTTCGCTACCTCCCTTAGATTCGGAAATATTCCTCAAAAACTCAATTTAACAGTTTGCATATTTTACCCTATTCTTCTCCATTCCTCCTCTGCAAAAACTACTGTCTGACGCCACCTAAAATTTACAGTTTTGGTAAATATATTGATGTTGTGACGAAGGCAATTTCTTCCTTGGCTTTTTCTCATTGAATTGCATTCACCCTTGCCTCAACGTTGGCAGCCAATATTGCCCCAACATTGCCCCAACTTTGGCGTCGAGTGTTACCTCAATTATCCTCAAATTACGGACATGACGAATACACCGCCTCCACTCAGGAGCATGACAATTGAATTGAAAAATTGAAACGAGGGATTCCCTAAGTGAACTAGTTAGTTATGCCTCTAGACACGCCTCCGTCATGATCACTGAGTCATTCACAAGAACCCCGTCCTAACGCAACATCATGCAATACATTGAGCGGAGAACATTGCGCGAGTGTTCGGGAGATCCCGTTTCGCCTGACGTCACGAGAATCTCTCCAGGACAAACGGGCCGCCAATTCTTCTAATTCCTACAACTCAAAGGAAGTAGAGAGCAGCGGACATTGTCGCAAATTTTTTTGCGCATTTTTCCAACGTTCTAATTGCGTAAGGAAGGAAAGAAGAATTCTAAGTGGGCTCGTGCGAAATGGAACATGAATAGAAGCTGAAGATGTCGATAAAGTTATCACAGATGACGTAATTGATAAAGCACATGCTGGCAGGGAGATCGTCTAGACTACGTGGCGACACTGCCTCAATATGAGTCATACATTTTAACATGTAAGGGATGACAATAGGAACAATCTCATTTTTAAAAAATTTTTTTTTGAATGGAAAAAATTTTAAGAAAGTGAGACTTCACAGAAAAATCAACATCTCTTGCATTTTTTCTGGGAAATATATAGCTATATTGAAAATTATGGAATTCATTAAAAATAATTTATTGTTATTATTGAAATTGGGGATTTTATTGTGCTGTTGCGCTCTTTCGAATTGTTATTCAATTCTTTATTTATATTTGGGTAATATGTTGTGTAGTTATATTGAATTTCGTTAGCTGTCGGTGCAAGCGAAATCAATTCGTCGATGAAAAACAATTTTTTGAAAATCAAGTTTTCATTACATAATTGAATTCTTAAATAAAACGGAGTGAAACGAAGTAAAAAAAAACACGAAGAATGAAAACTATAAATTCTTCACAGAGTCCTCAAGTATTATTCTCACTGAAGTAGAGATAAATAAATAAATAAAAGACAAAGTAAGTTCTCTTGCTCTCAACCAAGATTTCCTCGACAACGGTAAAAGCTTGTAAAATAATGAAAGTAATAATAGTAATTCCTCTCCACCGTTTCCGAGAACAACTCCAAGTGTTCTCCATTTCGTCCAAGAACTACGTCATAAAAATGTGAGAGGACAGTTTCCACCGGCGGAGGCGACGGAGAGAGACGGAATAAACGTGAAAAGGATGGGAGGGAGATATGAAATATTGAGAGAAATCTGAGAGGATGTCTGGAGCGAGAAAGATGGGGCATGAGCAGGTAAGAAGCAAGAGGCTTCTTGTCTGTCGGTGGGCAAAGTGAATAGGAAAGTAAGAATGAAGTTGCGTCTTTGTGCAATATTCAATGGGAAGTATATAAAGGATAGGCCAGTATCGTGCTGTGAAAGGTTGTTGGCTATTGAGTTGAGACGTGTGCGGTCAGCATTCGCGGTAAAAAGAAGCTGAGGAAAAGGCAACACGTGCAACAGATTCCTCCAGGCAGCAGCCAACTCAGTCTTCAAACGAATACTGAGCGGAGAGCATCATCTCTTCTTTTCAATATTTCATCCTTCAGCGGTTGAGGGAGCCGCTGAGTCCGCTGGGTCGAGCAGAGTCCTGGGATTTTTTTTCGGGGGATTTGTGTGCTCAAAGTGCTTGAGTCATGATTAATAAATATTATTTGGGAATTTTGGTGATCGTGGCGTCGAGTGCTTGCGGAATGTATCATCACAGGTGAGAAATGGGTTTATTTATTATAGTTTTAACGATTTTTTTAGTAAAATCCGAAATTTTTGAGATTTAGGGTAAGATCTCTTATTTTAGCGTCAGGAGTTCGAATGTGCTGTTTCGAAATTTTACGCGGAATCCCGCTTTTCAAATGTGTGGTGAAGAATGGGGTTCAGACTCGTGGGAAAAGTGGTTTTCCAGACGTTTTATTATGATTTTATTTGAACTTTACAGGTCTGAATGAATTGAATCTCGATATTGAACCGTTAGAAAACATAAAAAAAATTGAATAAATTGAAAATTTACTTTTGGGGGAAGATAAAATAATTAGAAAATAATTAAAAAATGGCAATTTTTAAAAATTACGAGCATTTTCTATGAATAATTTACAGACAATCAATTATCCACCAGAAAAAATAGGGTTTCCAAAAGTTGAAACAATTTCAATTACTTATTTATAAACGACGAATATTTAAAAAATTATAATTCTGTGCAAAATGTAATTTTAATGACACTCATGATTTTTTCTAATTCACAATTTCTCACGCAATTTAATTGACAAATTTGATGATTGAAAATGATTCCAAACTGCAATAGATACTTGAATATCTTTAAATGAGAATAAATTTGGGGATTGAAAGTGATATTATGAGACTTCAATGAGTCATTGAATGAAATTTAAAATCCATCGCAATAAAAATTCCATTCGAAAATATATTGACTTTGCAGTGACCAAAGCAATTTCCACTCCTTTTTCATCGCACTGCATTGATTTAAAGATAATTTTTCCCAATTGTTGACTAACAATGCTATTTTAATTTTTTTAATCTAGAGACAGTAAATACCTGAATCACGTCCACTTGGTGTACCAGTTCAACTGTTCATTACCGCAGCTGCGGGCAGTGGCTGTTGAAGAATTGTTATCAGTTGGGCCGAGTCCAGATGAGATTTTCTATCCAAGGGAAACGATCCTGGCGAGATGCGGCGGAGCTGGCTGCTGCCTTGGTGAGAATCAAGTGTGCGGTCCCATTGAGACGCGAAACGTCAGTCTCGTATTTTTGGTGAAACATCGCATCGATCAGCAGAGGGATCGCCATCACGAGACTCTTCACGTAGTCGAGCACACCAAATGCGGATGCATCGATCGTGATAAAAATGACTTCTTAATAAATGAAATTTAAGGAAATTATCATTTGAATTATGTAATCGTTGATGCATGTGTCTGTGATATTCACTTAATAAAGAACTGGAATAAATTAACGAAACAACGATTTTATTCGTAATTTTTCCTTATTTTTTTCAAATTGTGAGAAAACACAATGAATGACTTTTTATTTTTCTATTCATGTAATAAAAATAAAATAAATGAAAATAATTACACGAATATTATTATTTATTATTATTTATTTTTATCACAATAAATAATAAAAAAATAATTCATAATTCATAATTAATTGAATAATTGATTAATTATTAAATTATTAATTATAATAATTATTAATAATTATTACAATAAATAATTACGGAAATACTTCACTGTTTCGATAATTTAAAATTTTTCTTAATCTTCTTGCGCAGTTGAAGAATTAAAAAACGATCTTCATTATGTAATTGATATTATTTTCGTCATTAACTTTCGATGGAAGAGATTATTCCTCGCAATTATGAAGATGAAAATAATGCTTTGCTTCCTCCAAGTCCCTCCGTACGGTATCATTTTCAGGGGCCAATTTGAGGGCCTCCTCAAATTCCGGGATTCCGTGCTGTGGAGCCGACAATTTACAGAGAGCGGCACCAAGTCGAGCGTGACAGCGTGCACGAGATTCACGGTTACCCTCGCACTTTGGGACCATCAGCTCCAGCGCCTGTTGAATTTTTTTTCATTTACCAGAACGCGAAAATTTTCCTTTTGAAGAAAGAAAGAAAGAAAGAATTATCTTAGCTGAGTTTTCGAGGAATATCTCCGAATCTGCGGGAGATAGTGAAATTTTCGTGGGAACCTTTTTTGTAGCTCTCAATCCGCTCTGCAAAAAAGGTCATAACAACAATTTTGCTATCTGCGGTAGATCCCGAGATATTCACTGAAAACTGAGCGATATTCAAAATTGTCCTGAACCGTTTCATTCGCTGACCTTTGAACTGTCCTCAGCGCATCGATTATAATTCCCCAGGGCATATTGCGCTGCTGCCCTGTTCGCGTAGAGCGACGACATGTTTCCACTCAATCTTATGCCGTGTGTGTAGGCACTCACGGCGGCGAGGTAGTTGCCGACTTTGAAGAAGTCGCTGCAAGGATAACAACAACTTTTAGGGAGCCGGCTCTCTCTGTCATGATAACGCCCCTGATATTCCCGATATTAATATGGCATATTATGTTAATGCGTTGCAGTAAGCACCCTGAATTTCCTGTTTCAATTAAAACTTCCGGCGCGAGCGCTCTCCTCAAAGGAAGAGCTAATGAAGATGAGTTTCTTCGTGTTAATTTTTTCTCAATTACTTACTCTCCCTTGTCTTTGAGCCACTGCGGATCTTGCTCCTCCAGCGAGAGCTCCTCCGTAGCGAAGCCACATTTTCTCCTGGCCTCGGCTTGTTTCATTAGCCACTGCGATAATGCGGCAAAAAATTAGCTTTGCTCGAGTTAATGTGATTATTTAGTACGAAAAACGAGTGGGGAAAATGCTGTCGTCACAGAATAGTCATTTTTTTGTTAATAAATTAGCAATTTGGCAAACGGAATTTTTAGGAAGATGAATTTTAAATTTGATTTAACATTGGCCAACGTTGGCAGCCAACATTGGCCCAGCGTTTGAAGCCAACATTGCCCCAAGGTTGGCAGCCAACACTGCCCTAACGTTAACAGCCAACATTGCCCCAACATTTCCCCAACATTGCCTCAATATTGGCAGCCAACGTTGTCCCAACATTGCCTCACCATTGGCAGCCAACATTGACCCAACATTTCCCCAACATTGCCTCACTATTGACAGCCAACATTGTCCCAACATTGCCTCACCATTGTCAGCCAACATTGACCCAACATTTCCCCAACATTGCCGCCGGGCCTAAAATAGCGTATTCGAACTCCTCACGCTAAAATTAGTTATCCTGCCAGAAAACCCCTGAAATTTCGCATTTGAAAAATAAAATGCTTCCATTCGGAAGCAAAATGCCGAATACCTCTTGCTCCTCGAGTCGATTACTCTCCCTCGCTGGAGTTGGAAACATCCTTTCCGAAAAGGTCACGTTTATCATGCCACATTGGCGCGGCATCGGAGCGCTGGTATCGTCGAATATCTCCATACGTCCACGATATTTTCCTCTCAGAATGTCGTCAATTATTTTTTTTCCTCGTTTCAAATCTTCTTCCCTCCTATTTTCTCCTGTTTCTTGGATACTTGCGTGCGGGGCGTCTAATTGGTTTACACCTGTGCATCAATCAACTCATGAGGAAAATCATTTTCCGACGTAAGGATAAATTCATTAATGCTAGTCTATCGAAATCGGTCTTACTTTTGCTGTCGAGGGCTGCAACCGATGGAGATTTGGAAATGGGCGCAGGGTCTGGGGAATCTTTGAACCAGTTCACCGGGGTTCTGCGGAATATTATCAGTTATTTCCGCGTTTTGATTACATTTTACGATAGCAGAAAAAAAATGAAATTTTGTGGACCATCTGGTATTGATTGTGACGTTCAATGCGATTGGGGGAAAGAATAATTATGAAATTTACGGTTTTAGAGACAATTCGAGGGAATTCGTAACTCTTCAGGATAAATCAAACGATAATTTCACGACTGAGGTGAATTTTTAATTAAATTCATGAATATTCGGAATGAAAATCACCTGAATTTTCATGATTTTTCCAACTTTTCACACAATAATTGAACTGAAATTTACGGCTTTATTTTATTTTCTGATCAAATAATTAGAAAATCACTGGAATGCTTCATTTTTTAATCGATAGCTTTCCCAGAATTCGAACGGAAAGTTCAGGACAAATATCAATGAAAAAAAGTATTTCACTATTTTGTAAACTACAGGGAAATTCTATATTCTCTTTCGAAAATTTGACGAAAATTTTCCGGTTTTCTAAACACTCTCAACTTTTCTAATAAATCCTTTTTAGAAAAGTAAATCATTTTCAATAGACAACGAGTATGAAATAAATTCCCGAGCTCAAGATCATTTTACGAACCGCAAAATAAAAACTTCAACTACTTGTATTGTTTTCTATTCTCCTGAAGAAGCCCCGTCTCCTGATCGAACATTGGTACCTCCGCCTTCTGTCTCCAATCTTCGAATTCCGTCATAGCCTCCCTCCGATGACCATCTCGCAACTCCTGAATCTGATTATGGACTCTAGTGTCGCATTCTATCTGCTCCCTCACCGCCTTCCTCTGGAGCAATTGACGCCGCTCTGCGATTCAAAGGAGCCAGAGCTTTTGAAAATCCACCCCGCGAAGCTGCAAGTTTACGGATAATGAGAATTCCTTACCAGCGCGGTCCTCAGCGCGCTCCTCCGCTGACAATCGCGCCTGTTCCAGTGCCTGACTACGAATTTCCCTTTTTTCATCTTTAGTCAAATCCTGTTGTGTCAAATTTTGCCATTCTCTGCCCACTTGTAATTTTTTCAACGTAAAAATCGCCAGTTCTTCGCTGAGAGTGCAAGAGCTCTCGTCCTCGAGGATTTTTTCGTAGAGAAACAGCTCTAAGATGAACGGCGGATAACTTGCCTGAATGAAGACGTATTTCACATCTGTTAACCAATTTTTAATATCATTCTGCATTTTTTTTCTCATGCTCTTTCACCGAGAAACCCTGAAGAGTTATTATTCAATAAATTGTACTTGTAATTGAATTAAAGCCGGATTAAATCTTGACGGAGAGGATGAATTAATTTCAGGTGACGGACGGAATTGATGAGATAATTATTCCGAGAAAATGTGGATTTTTCAATGACACATGAATCTTTTACATTGGCAGATAAATTGAGAGGAACTATTAGAAATTCACGACAGAAAATAATTCTGCAGAACTCGTTAAGGAAAGAGGCTTCTGGAATTGAAAAATCTGAGAATTTCGAAAGGATTGTGATGAGAGAATTTTTTAATTCAGTAGTGAAGCGGTAAACCGAGTTAAGTCGATTTTGACTATTAGCTAGTTTTTGCTGAATATCTCGGAATCTAAGAGGGATAGCAAAATTTTCCTCATGACTTTTTTTATAACGCTCTATTGGCTCTACAAAAAAGGTCATGACAAAAATCTTTCTATCTCTTCTAGATTCCGAGATATTCGTCAAAAACTAGCCAATAGTAAAAATCGACTTAACTCGGTTTACCGTTTCGCTACTGAATTCACCTCGTGCATTTAAAAAAATTGAAAAAATACTAAATTTTTCATACGGACTTTTAAATGATGTAAAAAGCCTAATAATAATAATAATAATAATGAAAATACGTACTTTTAAATAATTTCCAATCGCAAATATGTCGACTTTCCTCGGTTTTCCAGTCAGCGTGACAGAGATAACGATTTCTTCAGGCGTTTGCCTCCACGAAAACTCATTCACCATAATTGCGGGCATTATTAATATTATTGAATTATTAATGCAACTTATCGAGTCAGAATATCAATGAGAAAACTCTCCCCGACTGCAGGAGAGGTTACCATCGACCAAACAAGAGAGTTTGAGGTGAAAAAAAAATCAATGAAAAACCACAATTTGTTTCAATGTATGAAGTTTACGTTTAATTGAAAGGTTTCGAGAGTATTTCACGATGACAATTATTATTTCCATTACGAATAACAAATGTGTGAAGCTGCCAGTTTATTGGAACATTTCGTTACTTATTTCCCACAGGATTTATATGTTTCACATTTCTCTTCATTACCAGAAGAAATTGTCTATATTTTTTTTTCTATTCTTTATTACAAAAAAATTCACCGAAGACATTGATTCCTATGATAAATTGTGCCTGAATTATTTTCGATCAATTTGTTGGAAAAAAACAGTTACACTAGTGGTGCCTTTGGCAGCACAATTGTAAAAGAAAAACAAAATGTTCTCATGAAAAACAGTGTTTTGTGTTTCTATTATTTTCCACACAATTACACTCAAAACGGACGAATTACAAAGGACAATTCGAGCGTTGAAAATGTTTAAAAAATTGTAGAGGTCAGTCCAGCGTATTTATGGAACATTGTCTTTGATTATTGTAATTTTTTGCTTCATTTATTTTTTGTATAAAATGGAGGACTTGTTTGATCAACTCCTGTGTCATCATCTAAAACATTTACACTACAAAAAAAAAACTATTATGACACTATGGATTTATCGCACTCTCGAGACTTAATTTTTCGACAATTAATTGATTACAATTTCCAGTATGACCTTTAAATGCCAATGTGTCGTTAAATATATATTCAAATATATATTTATGTATATATATTCCGTATGTATATATGTACACTGTATCGTTCGATCGACGAAGGTTTCGATTACTCAGGAAAAAAAAATTTAGCTTTCAGTTTCCCCGATAAAAATAAAAAACCTAAAATTTTATTGTTAATTCAATCTTCAAATGATAGATGATTCCTTTAAAATAAAAGAAACTCATTCAATTCTACAGCTATTATAAATACAATTCAAGGAGAAATAATATTTACTGTCGATTTCATTAGCAATGTCAGTGTTTAGTCGATGCAGTGTTTCAAGAAAAAAAAAAGATTTTCAATAGCAAAAACGCTTTTGGGTCTCGATATTCATTTCGGAATGTCTTGAGACATGATATCGGGGGTGGGAGGGGATATTATCATTAAAAAGAAGGGAAGCGCAATACAATGGCTTTTTCTCTCATCATTACAATAATTGTCAGGTCTTTGATATGAAGGATTCTTTGAGCAAAATTGTAAATCATAATGCTAAAAGTTGCCTCTTTTCACATTTCATGTTTTTTTTTATTTCGTTACACTCACTCTCACTCATTCGCGAAAATTCTTCATTAAAAATCCTACGCTAACGACTATATCGACACTCTGTGCCTCACGGAGAAAATTATTTCGTTGATACATTATTTTTAATCATTTTTTGTTTGTTTAAGAGTAAACAAGAAATTGAAAATACATTCACAATTTGCTTCGATTTAATCTCTCTCCTCTACGATCATAATTAATCATTAATTAATTGTAATATTAGCCAAGGGGGCGTAATGCAGAGTGGGGTATACTTCGGTTTTTTTTTCTTTCAAAATAAATAATCTTAACCGCGGAATTATACGTAAGAAATACTTAACTCTTCATTATCATTCATTGAGTCTTTAAATGGTGTATCAACTATTTCTATCATCTGGCCACCGATCGAATTGAAAAAAAATCACGACCCTCAATGAATCTCGTTTAATTAAAAGTAAGATCGCCAATGATGATGATGATATAACGAGAAATACAAAAATATTAATAATATTAATTGTAACAATCACATACCGATCTCACGAGTCACCAAGTCCCGATCGATATTCACTAATTGAAGAAAGAAAGAAAATGTATTTCTTCGTCCCAATCGCCACACAATTACCAATCCGAGGGATGAATCGAGCTTTTCGTCAGCCTTGAGCACAGCCAGTGCCACTGAAAATCGATTGGCACACTGAGAGTTCGCCCGAAGGTACCACAGTGAGTAGCACTGATGAATATGGATCTCAACGGATAAATAAAAAGCCTCGAAATAAACCTTAAACAAGAATTACTCTCGTTCCACCAGTTAAACCCTCGTATTTTACTTTTTTCTCGCAGCCTTCTCAGCTTTTCGCCTCATTCTCTCCATCTCCTTGCGCTCCTTGCGCTCCCGTTCCGCCTGTGTCCGGAGTTCCTTGAGCTTTCGCTTGAGATGAACCTTCTCGTCCCCAGATATGCCGAGAGTCTTCAGATCTCTCGACTCCAGGCGCAGCAGGCTGCTCCCATTAATTCCATTATCCATAAAACGCAATGAAAATCTCTCGAGACCAATGCCAGTAAGCCACTGGCAGACCTGCTCCTTTGACCAATCAGTGATGCAAGCTGTCTGCCAAAAGAGGGATTTTTTATCGAGTCCAAAGTCACCTGGATTTGGTGGCATCCACACCTCCGCCGAGTCAACACTGCCAATCTTGGATGGACAAGGCTCGACTGCTGTTGGACTGACAGAGCCCCCCGAGGATAAACTGGAGGGCGAGCCCCCCTGGTGATGCCATGGTGTATTGCCAGTTGGCACTGGTGCCGAGACCTTCTTCACCCTCTGGCTCGCCTCGTTAACCGCCTGCCTGATCTCCTCAACGAGATGATGTGTGACTAGTGTTGTATTATCGTTGCCATGTGGATTATTTAAATCACTGAAGTCCCCAGAGCTCTCCCTCGACGATGACATGTCATTGGAGCCGAGTCTCCGTTCACGTTCAGCTAAAACTTGTTTGAGCTGTTCGGCCAGTGATGCAGGTGGTCCACTCAGACTTTTTTGCCCCGTTGTACTCGGCCAACTCTGCTCAGTCATGGCACGTACCTGTGAACTTATCGTACTGTGCTGTCTAATTGTCGTCGAGTGAGTTGACTCAAAATACTGTTTACTCTTCTGAGAGCTTATTGATGAGCTGCTCGAGTAAGAGCTCAAGTTGCAGTGCTTTGTGGACTCGTTTGATCGCACGCTCATGTCGTGTGATGCCCCTATTTTTGATGAGTCCTCGGTATCAGTGTTGTCGCCAGACTCGTCGAGTCCGTAGTCAGAACTGCTGTTACTGAGACCACCAGAGCGCTTTGGCAATTGCCGATTGGCTAGACCTCCTCTACTCGCCAATTCAGCTTTACTCTTGCCAGCTGAGTTATCCAGGAGTCGGTGGGCCGGCACTGCCCTGTCCAATTCCTCTTTTATGGGAATTGGTAGGGGAAGTTTACGCTCTACTGTTGCTGTTTTGTCACCGTCGTCGGGACTACTCAGGTCCGAGGTCTCTGTATCGGATAACTGACAATTTGCTGACGATGGGGGCGGTGGTAATTGACGACGCGATAGCTGGGGGGTCACTATACCTTTGGTGGAGCCGTCGTACGGTAATCGCACGGGGAGGCCAAAACGTGTGTGGGTCTCGGTGAGCTCCAGTTCCAATTTTATTACCTGGGGAAATAGTTTTGGTTATTTGGATTGGGTAATTACGAGTGAAGAGGGAAGCAGTCATTCCCTCGACAGCAAAACAACAATGTTAAAGTTAATGTTTTGATATTGAACATTATAATAAATTCTAGAACGGAATAATGAAGGGATTTTCTTTTATTGTAAAGGTCAGTTTAGCATATCTGATCAACTCCTGCGTCATCATCTCAAGCATTTGTAACGAACTGTGTTGAAGACAATTTATTTCAACGTGTGAAGCGCCAGTTTACTGGAAGATTTCGTTACTTGTTTCTCACGGGATTTATGTGGTTCACATTTCTCTTCATTACCAGAAGAAACTGTCGATATTTTGTTTTCTATTCTTTATTACAAAAAATTCACCGAAGATATTGATTCCTATGATAAATTGTGCCTGAATTGTTTTCAATCAATTTGTTGGAAAAACAGTTACACTAGTGCTGCCTTTGGCTGCTCAATGATAAAAGAAAAACAAAATGTTCTCATGAAAAACAGTGTTTTGTGTTTTTATTATTTTCCACACAATTATACTCAAAGCGGACGAGTTACAAAGGACAATTTGAGCGTTGAAAATGTTTGAAAAATGGTAGAGGTCAGTTCAGCATATTTATGGAACATTGTCCTTGATTATTGTAATTTTTTGCTTCATTTATTTTTTGTATAAAATGGAGGACTTGTTTGATCAACTCCTGTGTCATCATCTGAAACATTTACACTACAAAAATAAACTATTATGACACTATGGATTTATCGCACTCTCGAGACTCAATTTTTCGACAATTAATTGATTGCAATTTTCAGTATGACCTTTAAATGCCAGTATGTCGTTAAATATATATTCAAATATATATTTATGTATATATATTCAGTATGTATATATGTACACTGTATCGTTCGATCGACGAAGGTTTCGATTACTCTGGAAAAAAAATTTAGCTTTCAGTTTCTCCGATAAAAATAAAAATCCTAAAATTGTATTGTTAATTCAATGTTCAAATGATGGATGATTCCTTCGAAATAAAAGAAACTCACTCAATTCTACAGCTATTGTAAATACAATTCAAGGAGAATAATATTTACTGTCGATTTCATTTGCAATGTCAGTGTTTATTCGATGCAGTGTTTCAGGAAAACAAAGATTTTCAATATCAAAAACGCTTTTTGGTCTCGATATTCATTTCGGAAAGTCTTGAGACATGATATCGGAGTGGGGAGGGAGGGGATATTATCATTAAAAAGAAGGGAATCGCGATATAATGGCTTTTTCTCTCATCATTACGATAATTGTCAGGTCTTTCATGCGAAGGATTCTTTGAGCAAAATTGTCAATCATAATGCTAAAAGTTGCCTCTTTTTATATTTCATGTTTTTTCTTATTCCGTCATACTAATTTTCACGGAGAAAATTATTTCGTTGATGCATTATCTTTAATCATTTTCTTTTTGTTGAAGAGTAAATAAAAAATTGAAAATACATTCTCAATTAGCTTCGATTCACTCTCTCTCTCTCCTCTACCATCATAATTAATCATTAATTAATTTGACTAATGCAGAGTGGGATGTACGTCGATTTTATTCCTTTCAAAATTGTTCATTCCTTCTACAAGAAAACAACATTAAACCGCAATAAATTCTAGACCCGAATAACGCAGGTATTATTCGAAAAGTTAGCAATATTAATTCATCTGCGATGAATTGCATAATGGGAAAACCACTGAGGATAACTTGCAGAATTATTCCCACCGAAAAGTTATGGATTATTCAGTTTATCTGAGGTACAGTCGGAATAAATTTGCTCAACTCACCCTGTCTTTCAAAGTTTTCACCAGTGCATTGTATTCAGTATCCTTTTCCTGCAACAACTGCTGATAGAATTCATCCCTCGCAGCAATATCAGTTCGAAGTTCTCTGGCGGCTCGCCTGGCACGTGCATATTTTTGTTGCATCGCTGCGGTTTGTGATGTTGCCTGTTGAAGCATTTCTCTCGTTGTTGAGAGTTCCTGTCTCGTCTGACCCAGCGCTCTCTCCGACTCGTGCAATCTAAGCCTAGAATCGCGCAATTTTGCCGCGTACTCCTCACTTCCGGCTCCATTATTCTCCAGTTCCACAAGCTACAACAGGTTTCATTGAATTTTAAACTTGAATTAGGAGTTATTAGAGAAAGTGCTTGAGGGTGGAGGGAAAGAGGAATGAAGACATTCAATGGCTGCACCAATTACTGTTTCATCTGATTTTTATTCTGATTGATAGCCGTCGCAATATTCTTGGATACGATCAAGGGAAAAACGAACTGATTTTAAAGCTATTGATTCAACCATTTTCAATCATCAAATTTGGCTAAATTGCGTGAGAAAAATTTAAGGAAAATCATGAATATTCAGCGTCATTAAAATTACGTTTTGCACAGAATTATTATTTTTTAAACACTCATTGTTTATAAATAAATAATTAAAACTGTTTAAAATTTTGTAAACGTTTTTTTAAGCATAAAATCGATTTCTGATAAAATTCTGAATATGAATACATTTTTCTCACGATTCTGGACAAATGATTTTTACGTAGAAAAATTCGTTATTTATAAATTATTTACAGAAAATGCTCGTAATTTTAAAAAATTACAATTTTTTAAATTATTTCATCAATCTTCCTCCGAAAGTAAACTTGCGAAAGCACTTCACTGTTAAAAAAAATAGGCAAAGTCTCGAATTATCCTTGATTTTTTTTCACGAAAATACAAAAAACGCAAAAAAATTTAATTTCGCAGAACCCCATTTAATCGCAGGGTATCTTCAACTGTAGCTTTTATGAAATGGTAATTCCGCCGATAAGAATTTGCCTAGCATAAAAAAAAGCCCTTAAAAATATCGAAACTCATTTTAAAAAAAGTAACTGGTGCAGTTGAAATTACACATGCATGAAAATTCATAGGGCCGAGTTGTAATGAACATTACCTTTGCTTTGAGTTTCTCGACCTCTTCATTGGCCAGAGCGAACTTATACTGACTCTGCAAGCATTCAACAACGACACACAAATATGCATAAGCAAAACAAAAACTCGATATCACTACAAAAATGTACTGAATTTAACGTAGATCAGTAGCAAAGCGTTTTTTACGAATATCTCCGAATCCAAGGGAGATAGTGAAATTTTCGTAATGACCTTTTTCGCAGCTCTCCATTTTCGCTACAAAAAAGGTTATAACAAAAATTTCGCTATTTGCCTCAGATCTCGAGATATTCATTAAAAACCGACCAATAAAATGACGAAAAGTTCAATTTTTCCATTTCCGTGAATTCCCGCAGAAAAAAAAAGTTTTCATTGCCAGAAATAAAACTGAAATCCACAAATCGAGTAAATACAGAGTAAATAAATGAGAGGCCTCTCACCACAATTAATTGTAGCAAAATAACGACAAGTGCATTTTCAATCTCGTATTAGAAAAAAATTGACGTAAACATTACGACGAAAAACGTAAATAAATAACGAAATTAAATATACAAGTAGAAACACACGTGCTGCAAGAGCAAACGAATACAAAATCATTATTTACATCACAGAGAGAATTGAAGTGTTCACATACTGAAATGCAAATTCACGATGAAAAATATGAAAAATCCAGGGTAAATATACCTCTTGCAGCAGCTGACGGAGGCTCTCGACATCACTTTGAGTGGTGACATGTGGCCCTGAGGAGCTGATAATCGGCGATCTACTTCTTGTCGTTGGTGAGAGATAACTTTCAATGGGACTGTGAGGTGGCTCACCCTCGGAGCACGATGACATTGCTGGTGAGCCTGGTATCCCTGGAAATCCACTGACACTGCTGATAGAATGGTCGTCTCTCTGCTGGCATTCGCCAGATGTATCCGAGAAATTCAATTTCCTGGATAGGATTAAACGTGGCGATGTGAAATTCGTGAGATAAAGGGGGTTTATGAATTTTCTCTAGTTATTCTTTGGGTGTTTGTATTATCCCTCAGCGCCCCGGGAGGCCTCGGGCTCGTCCCAGGGGGGCTGTTATTGTCGTCATGATTAATTTTGCGAGCAAGGATGTGCCATCATTGGGAAATACAGGGGGATTAATTAAATTCTGTCGTTTGCGAGGGGCTGTTAATCATTGATAGTTTTTTAATGTGAAATGCCCCATTTGGTTCTAAATTTCAAGCATTTTTTTATCATTCAATCAATTTTTAGAATGATTTTATTATTTAAACTTCGCATTTCTGAATATGAATGTCGATATTAAATCGTTAGAAAACATTTTTAAAATGAAGGAAAATTGGTAAAATAATTTAATTGCAATTTTTTAAAATTATGCATATTTAAATAAAATCTCATTCTATTGAATTTCGAAACATTATCCAAAAATTGACTGTGAAAAAATTGAAAATTGGAAATTTGATAATCACAAACAATCAATTGGCGTTAAGGATATCCCAAAATTTCTGGAAATTTTATAATTATAATTTTCAGAAAATTACTATTTTATTATTTAAATTTGAAAAATTAAAAAAAATTGGTAAGTTTGCTTTTGAAGAAAGATTGATGAAATAATTAAAAAATTGCAATTTTTGAAACCAAAAATCCATTTCATGCCTAAAAAAAATTAATTTCCGAAAATTTAAACAATTCTAACGATTTATTTATAAACAACGAACGTTTAAAAAACTAATAATTCTGTGCAAAATGTAATTTCAACACCTCTGAATATTCGAATATTTTTCACGCAATTTAATTGCCAAATTTGATGATTAAAAATCGTTAAATCTACAGCGTGCTCTTTACCAAACTAAAAAAAACTTGAATATCCTTAACTATACGACAGAAACAACTCTTTTCCTATTTTTCGTTCGTTATCCTCGCGATTTTCTCAAGAATCTAAAAACGAGAAAGATTGCGAGGAAAATCGTATTAAGAGATTCCGGAAATATCCAATCCCACGTTCTGCGAAAAATTCAATTTTCCTTCATTGCTCATTCGAATATCGAGTCTCCGACTTTCTTTCTTCCCTCAAAAGTCCGTCCCGCAGATACCCCGGGATTTAGCTGAAGAAAATAGATCGACTGATACCAAATGAGTTGGGAAATCTGTGAATTCCTAATGAAAATCTCTTCATAGTGCTATTTTGATTCAGCCGTTTGTGAAAAATTCTCATAAATGAATTCCCATTATTTTCCTCCAGAATAAAAACTCCCTCAACACTCGCCCCCATTCCCTTAAATAAATTAAAAGCTCTCACCTATTAGCATGATGCGCATGTTCCCTCTCAGCATCGGCCTCCAAGCTCTGCCTAATGAGCATAGCAACCTCGGAATTCTTGGGATCCTTTTCCCTCCCAATAACAAACCTCACAAGTCCCGAAGTGTTCCTAAGTACCCTAGCAGCATAAGCCTGGGTAACACCCACCAACGACTTTCCATCCACCTCAACAATCTGATCATTAACCTGAATCCTGCCCTCCCTAGCAGCAGCCCCTTTCTCCGTAATAGTCTTAACGAAAATCCCCAGCTTCTCAAGACCAGCATCAGCCCCCACCCCCATCCCAATGATACTGAGTCCAAGTCCCTCAGGACCCTTCATCAACTCCACCGGGAAGACCTCCATTTTCTCCACTCTCTTCTCAAGCTCATACTCAGCACTGGCAGCAACAGGATCAACATCCTCATTCCTCCTGTCATACTCCGACACCGAGTGAGTCGAGTAGACCTTCATGGGCCCCGAGTCAAAAGACACTTTTCCATTCTTCTTTGGTAAAACACTCCCCAGATCCTCCTCGCCATCGGACTCCGGCAGGCCCTCCACCTCCATCCAAAAGTGTCCATCCTCAAAAAAGTGTTTGCCATTCTCCACGAGAATTATTTTACCAGGTACAGGTGTGTAATCGTCACGCTGCTCAGTCTCAGTGTCGTCGTTGGTCTGTGTGTCATTGAGACTGCTGACAGAGCCCAACAATCCACTTTCGCTGCCTGTAACCGAGCCAATCTGGCTCTCAGTCAACGAGTCAATGGTCAAATCACTCCTGGATCTCTGGGACAAACTGTAATCCTGAGTTGTGCTGTTGATAATACTCGAGTCCTGAGCTGAAAGAACGTCTGACAGCCAGTCTGGGGTGTTGTCGAGCTCCTCCTTGTCCAGTTTCTCCTTCTCCTGTCCCAGGTCCTTCTCAAGTGTGTGCTCCTCCGAGGACGGATCCAACGTCGGCGAGAGGAGTCTCGCAATCTCCTGAGCCTCCTCATCAGACAGCAACGCCGACCCCTGTCTGATCTTCTTCTCCAGAATTCGTGAGCTCAGTAAATTCTCAGCCTCGTCAGCTGTCATTGTGTCTGGCGTAACAGCAGCCGCTGGATTACTGCTTCTGGAGGGCGTTTCAAACCTTTTGTTAGACATTTCTGATGATATTAAACTTTCGACGTTGGTTATTGTCTTTGCTTCGCTGGAGTCGGTGTCCTCCAGCAAACTGTTTTCCCTGGACTCCCTGGGCTCGTCGGGATCGTCTTTGGGGGGGACTGGGGATGAGGAGACAGTAACTAGGGGGGTTTTCACAGGAATTTTCGAGGGATCTAGGGGCTCTGAGGCTCTCAGTGCAGCCAGTTGATCAGCTTTTTGTTTTTCGAGCTCCCAGGTCGTCTGGATCTGCTCGGGGGAGACTGGAGCCTTGTCAGGGACATCTGGGGCCAAATTATTCTTCAGAGATATTTTCTCTTTGCTGTCCACGAGCTCCAGCTGCACCTGACTACTGGGCTTCTCTGATTCCGTGAAGGACGAGCGTTTCTCCGTAACTTCGTCCTTATTTCTCGCTAATTTCTCACGCATTGAGACTTTAATTTGATCGTTCTTAGCATTTGATACTGTCTTTTGGCACGTTAAGTCGTTGATCTGTTTCTCCTTCTCGAGTGCATTCTTCACTGCTATCACACGGGAGTTTGATACCTCTCGGGGGGCTTCTGACTTTGATTGGACTTGGGAACGAGCATTGGCTTCTTGTTGGAGGCGTTTTGCATAGGGGGATGGCACGGGTATCTCTTTGTGCTCCAACGCTGGAAACTCCTGGTCGGAACTTATTACTGAGGGGGGACGCTGGCCTAAACCTGCTGCTGGCATGTCCATTCTCACGTGGGATCGACGCACCACTGTTGCAACGTCAGTCTCAACAAATTTTTCAGCTGCACTGCCATCCTCCTCGTCCTCTTCCTCACTGGGGAGGGCCTCGGCTGGGGGTTCGGTCTTCTCAGGGACTTCTTGCTCGAGATCATAACTGTTTCGACCTGAAATTTTAATGAGATAACGTCATTATTAGTATTGAGGAATTGAAATTATTTTTAATTGCACATTTGTCCTGGCTGTTTTTGGTTTTCTCTTTTATATTAATGTATTTTGTTATGCAGGGGAGAATGACAAATGAAATTAAGGATATCCAAATATTTTGGCTATTTTTTTCTTTAGTGAAGTTCAGCATTCCTGCTTTTGGAATAAAATTAATGAAATAATTTATAACAATTTATAAAAAATTAATTTTCCAACATAAAAATCATTTATTCGAAATCGTAAAAAATTTATTCATATTCAGAATTTTACCAGAAATCCATCTCATGCCTAAAAAAATGATAATTCTGCGCAAAATGTAATTTTAATAACGCTGAATATTCCTGTTTTTTTTTTCAATTTTTTTCTGACGCAATTAAATTGACAAATTTACTGATTAAAAATTAAAAATTAAATTTATAGTATTGTCTGTATCAAATTGTAAGAGATACTTGGATATCCCCAATTTAATTGGATTAATTTCCATATTTTTACCTCGACAATCGATGCAAAACAGTCGCAGACACATGCTTCGACCAATCCTCACCGATTTACCGTATCGTTTTCGCTCCGTCGTAATAAATTAACAATTTTCCCCTCAAACTATAACAACGAATCGATACACCGATGAGGATAGACACTAGACAATGTCCATGGATAAACCGAAGATGATTATCTCCAGACGTAGGAGCTCATATCGTCAATGCCAAAATCTCCTCTAGATCCTAAAAATATCCTCCCTCCCATCAATCGCCAATTTCCACCGTGAAAACTGCTATTTCAAACTAAAAAAATTTATCTCAAACAGGAAAAAGTCCGATGCTCCAGCTAAAAATGGTCACACGCTGTTTGATTTTGAATCTCAAAACACGAAATAAGTGACTAATATTTTTAAAAATAGAAAAACTCCCGGAACTGACATCATAAGAGATTGTTTTCCCCTGGAATCACGTACGAAACGTCCATGATAATCACAATACTCCAAGTGGTTGAATGGAGAACATTTTTGTCAACCACTTGACCACTTATTACCATTAATTAAAAATTTCTCACTTGATGTTAACTTGTGTGTCCACGAAACCGAGTGAAAGCAACTGAATGAAGGGGATTTAAAGAGGTACGAGACGATGCCGAACGCACGCTCGCACTGATATCTATAAATAATACTAAACCGACAAGAGGTATCCCGTACACAGCGGACGGTAGGGGAGACATGAGAGTAAAAAGGAGCAGTTTCTTGAGTGAAATAAAATAGATGAAAAAATATTAGAACCGAGTGAAATTTGAAAACTTGTTTACGCACGTTTTTAGGACCTTTTTCCCATTTGGCAACAATCCAATATCATGAGAACATTAAATGTTTTCGTTTCGCGTGGGTGGTTCATTCATTGAAATCCATTCAGGCCAAAAATAATACAGAAAAGTGGAGCTGAGTAATAAGAGTGCGGATTAAGAATTTCCAAGTGGTGTGGTTTCTAAAATAATATTTCATTCTAGAGATTTTGGATTTTGGGGATTTTTTTCCGGTGGAAGAGGTTTATCGAGAATAATTAATTCGATTGATAATTAATTGTGTAGAGGAGATAATTATTTTGGTAGGGAGTGGATGTACTGTATGCGGATTATATTCGAGTATTTTTAATTGAATTCAATGATTCATTGGATTCTCATAGTATTACTTTCAATCACCCAATTTATTCTCATTTAATTCATCACTTGAATTATTCGTTATGAATTGAATTTTCGTTGACAAATTTTGGTTGAACGTTACAAGAAATATTAGTTAACCTCGTTTCTAATTCTTGAATTACCCGTAATTTTCTTGATTTAAGATTGGCTCAATGTTGGCAGCCAGCATTGCCCCAACATTCCCCCAATGTTGACCGCCAATATTGTCCCAGCGTTTCCCTGAAGATTAATTTCAAAATTTCCCCAATGTCGTCAGTCAACATTGCCCCAACACTGGCAGCCAACATTCCCCCAAAATTGGCAGCCAACATTCCCCCAACATTGACAGCCAACATTCCCCCAACACTCCCCACACCCTCTAACTCAACTAAATACTCAAAACCCATCAACTCCATTAAAAATTCCCCCAAAAATCACTAAAAAATCCCCTACCTTGAATCTTCTCGGGCAGTTCCTTCTCAGCCTTCTCCTCCCTGCTGTCCTTGGACGGTGAACTTGGCGAGCTCATGCTTGACGAGGCACTGTCAGTTCTCGAGGGTGGTCTAAGTTCATGATCAGGTTTAGCCCAGTCAGGCCGGCTGCTGGCGGCCGACCTCTCGACCCCATCGTCACCCGTCTTCACCTCTGAATTCTTCAAGATCTCCTCGTTCTTCGCCAACCAAACATTCCTCCACTCAGAGGTCTTGGGTGGTGGTGCCCGCTGGGGACTCGCAAGCCCCACATTGCCATCCTCAATCTCCAAATTCTCCCCCTTTTTCCTATCATCCTCAGACTCGTGACGATTTGGACTCAACTCCTTGGCTTGTTGTTCACGTGGACTAGATTTATCTTTCAACTTGGCTTCCAACCCCTTCTTCGAGCCCAAGGGTTTCTGTACTGTCGCATACTCTGGCATTGGCTCGTCAATCTTGACAATTGGTTTGCTCTTCTGCACAACAGCGTACTCTGGAATTGTTGGTGAACTGTCAAAGGATTTTGTAACAGTTGCATACTCAGGTGAAACAGGCGACTCTGAATCAGTTGACGATACAGCTGAAAAACTAACTGGTCTCTCTTTCCTCACGGCCGATGAATTTCTCGTCGGTGGTAATGGTGGCGGTGGTGACATTGTCGGCGATGGCCTCGAACTGCAGAATGACGCTGATCTCGTGGCAGGACATGGCTCCAGCGATTTTTTAAAATCAATCTCCTGGTAATCAGATTCTGTCGAGTCCAGTGAATCATCGACAATCAGTCTTTTAGAATTTTGATTTTGTATTGATGTTTGTACTTGTGATTTATTTGGATCTGAGTTATAACGACTTGGTCGTGTCTTTGAAAAATGACTTGTCCAATTTTTTTGCTTCTCAATGAGCTCTTTTGAGTTTAAACGGCGCTCAGGCTTTTCCGGCTTCTCGGGCTTCTCGTCGCGACGATTTTCTTTGCCATAATTTTTTTCATACTTCGAGGACACTCTTGGCTTCATACGCTCGCTATTATCGGTACCATGGTGACCATTTTCAAAGTGACGCTCAGCATTTAAGGCGGGAACACTTGCACTCCAATTGCTCAGGTGGTCTCGACAGCTGCCTGGTGGTGAGGGGGAGCAGGGACGTGGTGAGCGCGCTGGGGATGTACATCCTGACCCGGAATTTGCGGAACTCGAACGCGAACGGAGACCATGAAAATTCGTTGGCTTGGCTTGTCTGGAAAAAAACAATTTCATACTTCTTCATGGGGTAATTCGTAATTTTTCATTCGCTGGGAGAGGGGGGGGGGGGGGGGATTCATTAGTTGGCGTTGTTAAATTTTCCTCGAGGGGGAGATGATGAACTTCTTTTTGAACAAGTTTGTTGAGCACTCGAGAGAAATAAGTTTTGTCGATTTTTTTTTCCCAGCGAAAATTTATTCAACTTCTCTCAAATGATGGAGATGAACATTTTTAAGTTGCAATTTACTTCTGAATGGATATCGTTATTAGGGACATTTGGTGTGGCTCGAGTTATTGAGTTACCAAAATTATTTTAATTATGACTAATTTTTTTAAACATTCGTTGTTCAGAAATAAATAACTGAAATTGGTTAAAACAGATTTCTGGCAAAATTCGGAATATGAATAAATTCATTACAATTTCGGACAAATGATTTTGATAATGAAAAATTTATTGTTTATAAATTACTTATAAAAACTGCTGGTAATTCTAAAAAATTGCAATCTTCAAATAATTTAATCAATCTTTCTCCAAACGTAAACTTTTCTCTCTCTCTCTCATTTTTTTCAGATTTTAAAATATTTTTCTAACGATTCAATTCCGAAATTCAAATTGAAACCCTAAAAATTGGAATAATAAAATCATAGCAAAATGTCCGGAAACTTGAAACAAATAAAAGCTCTGACGTTCCACTCCAAAAGTAGAAGAGCATTTCACTGTCGAAAAAACAGCGAATGCAGTTGGATATCCTTAAACCGTTTTACCGCTCTCCGCCACTGAAACGTTTTGAAATGTCTTCCATTCAGAAGTAAAAACAATATTCTCATGCCATATTCACCAACCCCATTAGCCTAGAAAATTATAATACCGTAATATCTCTGCGAATGACTATATAAATTATCTTTTGTACTTACGGTCTATTAGATTTATTCTCCTCTCCAAGTTTTTCAAAGAGTGCTCGTGCATTATTAAACCTAGCCACATGGCTCTCAGTCCTGACCACAGTCACCTGCGTTGGTGAGTCCTTGAGTGGCACAGGGGGCTCTTTAAAACCATCTGGATGTATCGTTGTTGGACGATGAAGATGTCCAACGTCATGCTGTGGCTTTGATTGAAATATATTGGCTATTGCTGACACTTTGGTGCCAGCCACACGCTTCTTGTCCTCCACAGTTGACATAATCGACCCTTTAGTCGTATTATCTTTCTGCCGATTCAATGATTTTGTCAATTTTTTTAATGTACAGTGTACACGTATTGCCGAATTTATCAATTTACGTATTATGGTGGTGAAGGTGAGTGAGCGCAGGATATCGACCATACCTGGAACCTCCTCGACTGTTCTCATTTCAACAAACAATACCAGAAAACAGAATTCAGATTTTTATTTTTATCATTCTTGTTGGTTTACCTCTCATCAGCCAAATAATTAAGCACTTGCAAATCAAGGAAAATTAATTAACTCAATGAAATTATGATTTTCAGCTGGGCTTTCATTACGCAGGCAAAATTAAAAATGAATATTCGCAAATTAAGTAATAATACTGAAGACAAGTTCGATTTAACGTTTCAGAGATTTGTTTTTTGTCTGACAACACTGTAAATAATATGTTTGAAATTTTTGTTTAAACCGAATTAATAGTTCTGGAGATGATTAAATTTAGAGACAAGTGTTTTGGTGATTTCTTAAATAATTTTTCAACATTTCTGATTGAGTAGCAAAATTCCTCCTTCGTATTTTAAATAATAATAAACTAATAACAGAAAATGTTGGTATTTATGAAAATTAAGACTGCCCTTCATAAATAATTGATTATCTACACTAAGAATCAATTTATTCATTCAGTTATTTATAAGAAAAAACTCAAAATTAAAAAACTCTCAAATTAAAATTCCCAACAACAAAAAATGAGGAAAATGCATAATCACTAAAATGCTGGTATTCATGAAAATTAAGACAGTTTCACAAATAATTAACAGAAAATTAATCAACTACCCCAAGAGATAATCAATTAATCAATTAATTCATCTGTTGTTGAAGGATATATTCGAACAATTCCCACAATTCATTCATAAAAAAAAATATTAAAAAAGCAAACACATTGCAAAATAAATATTGAATACAAAACTCTAAAATTAAAATTCTCAGCCACAAAATAAATCGTCCACGACACATGAATTAACTCAACAACGCGTGTAAAACAGACTAGTTCAGCTGCGTTAAGCCACTTCACTCGAAAAATAAATTCTACCCTCTAATTTAAAAAAAATATATCTCACCTCTCTATCAGTTTTTAAATACGCGAATACTTTGCGAACATGACAGCACATTTATCATCACCTAACGAACATTTTCGCAAAAACTCAACGAGTCCCTCGTTTTCTTTATCACAAGAAGAAATAACTCAAATTATTCTCAAGTGTTGGTAAAATGAAAATTTTATCTCCCCGTTGTAAAAAAAACTTTAAAGTACCTGATGCACGTGCTCATTGCGTTACTTATTGATCGTCAGTACCCCAGTCTATTATTATTTCAAGTAAATACCGGTGTACCGGTATGTTTGAGGTCATTTCTCGTAAAAATGAGGGGAAAAAAACATCATCTACGTGATGAAGGAGGTGAGGAGGACTGCGATAGAGAGGATGAGAGAGGAAGAGAGAGAGAAAGAAAAAAAATGGTTAGAAAAATCTTTATGGTGTATGGATGCACGCACACGTGACGCCGGCAGAGTAGTCTGGGCTTCGCCATTTTCGCCCTCTTCCTCTCTCCCTCACGGTTTTACCCCGCGGCAGAACGGTACACTATGCTTTCTCCCCCTGCAATCAATACTTGAATCCTGGTCTGTGTGGCTGAACTTGAGGCGCTCTCAGCCCAAGAGGTGTATTCATCTCTCATTCCCTCTCGGCTTTATCCTCTCCCCCTCAATTTTACATTTTCAGAAACTTACAAAACCCCAGGGGAATGTATCGTGTTGGTAAATTTTAGGATTTTTTTTCGACATTTGGGGATAACTTGGTGGAAAACTACTGCGAAAGCTCGAGAGAGGGAAATTTTAATATCTTTTTTGTTGGAGCCAAAATTATGACAAATTTATTCAAGTCGTATCGTGTTGTTTGCGGATAATTAACAGTTGAGGATATCCAAGACCTTGGATTTCTGGACATTTTACAATGATTTTGTTATTTAAGAACTTCACAGGTTTGCATTTAAAAATGTGAAGAAAAATTAGAAAGTTGACTTTTGGAGGAAAATTGATGAAATGATTTAAAAATTGCAATTTTTGAAAATAACGAGCATTTTCTGTAAATAATTTATAAACAATCAATTTTCCATCAAAAATAATTTTTTCAGAATCGTAACAAATTTATTAATATTCAGAATTTTACCACAACTTGATTTCATGCCTAAAAAATAAGGTTTCTTAGGCATGAAATCAAGTTGTGGACGAATCAATTTCTGGACGATAAGCCGAAGGAAAAATTCAATCGAGAGTAATCGTAAAAATATAATTTCCCTCGTGGAGCCAAGGGAAATGGTAATTTTGCTATTCAAAAAGCGGAAATAGTCTCACGTGAGGCACCCAACAGCCCGATCTGAATGCCAAATGAATTGGAAATTCTTCCTCATGTGGTGCTCTATCCAGAAGCCGAACGACGCATTGCTTGCATTACTAATAACTGCTTAGAATTTATGAGAAATATGTGGCACTAATTTATTCAATTTTAGTGGCCCACTTGGTGTTATTAATTCAATGCATGAGACAATTTGTTATCGTTATTTCACACGCGTGTGCTATTATCTTTGTTCGTGGTTTATCGGGGATTTATTTATCTCGTTTAGCGATTGTTATCGCTGCATCATTCATCGAGATCACTCTTTTCTACTCCTTTTCCTCTGTTTGCTGAAAAGTTTGTCTGATAAAAATGTCTGCGGAGTAATGAGGCCTGATCTCAGCAATTAATTTAGATTAATCGGTTTGAAGTTCTTTCGAGAGATAAATTTTCAGATAGTTTGTGGCTTGAGGCGTCAAGTAATGAATTCGTCACGTGAGATTTCCACGCCTGATTTGTCTTTTAATTATAAACTCAGGAGACGAGTGGTGGCGTGCAGATTATAAATTTATTTTGAATTCAGTGGTTTTGTCGATTGTAACTATTTGCCGGTTTTCGATGAATATCTCGTAATCTAAGGGAGATGGGAAAAAAGTTGTCAGGACCTTTCTTGTAGGTCTCAATGTTCCCTACAAAAAAGGTCATAACAAAAATTTTGCCATCTGCCACAGATTCCGAGATATTCATGAAAAACTAATAGTCAAAAAGGATTTAAACAGTTTCGCCACCGAGTTTTCAGTAAATATCTCGGAATCTAAGGCAAATACGAAAATTTTTGTCATGACCTTTTTTGTAGAGCGCACTGAGATCTACAAAAAAGGTCATTACGAAAATTCCGCCATTTCCCTTAGATTCGGAGATATTCCTAAAAAACCGTTTTACAACTTCGTTGACATCCAAAAATCGAGTTGTTCTCTTCAGTACAATTTTACAACTCCATTCCTGAATTGAATCTCCATCGTCTCGATCATTCCCTCACCTCCCAGCCCCATCAATTAACTCAAAAACTCCTCTGCCTCGTTATTTGGCCAATAAAAGTATTTAAATCGTTTGCCCCCAATGAGTCCCCCAATTACTCCAGAAACTTCCCTTCGAAATTCCACAATTTCATTATCATGTTCTCTCCACTCCATTATTCCGAATAAAATGAGACTTGAGGAGGTGCCAGTAATTAGCTGTCATCCCATAATGATTTGATGATGATTTAAGGGGAGACCACTACGAGTTTTTAAAATCGCGGGCTATTGAAATAAGATTTCTCATAAAAACGAATAACTAGTGCAAAAAAACTATATGTTTAATGTTAAAAATAGTCCAGGGCCTCCAATTTTTGAGCTAGAGATATTTTTTTTCAAAAATTTTGAAAAAAAAACCTCTGTAGCTCAAAAACGGAAGGCCCTGGACTATTTCCAACATTTTAGGCGTCTGCGGAGCAAACGAAGAATAAACAATTAATTCTTTCGCATTAATTATTCGTTTTGAGACATAAAATCGACTTTCAATGCATGAGAAATCTCACTCCGACACCCCAGGACTTTTAGACCTCACAGTAGTCTCCCTCAACAACAATTTAAGTCCTAATCAAGGCCTCAACCAACATCGCGAATAAAAAACCAAATAAAAAAGCTCGCGAGCCATGCAAAACCGCCCCGAATGTCTCGGTCAATTGTTGAGCGTCGAATTTAATGTAAATTACATTCCAATCGACAGGCCGTTGACCGTTGAATTCAAGGCCGACTGTGAGAGTCCACCGAAAACGAAAAAGAGGGAGCTTTCGTCCTGAATTGGTGAGCCCCCAAAAGCTAAAGTGTAAAATGCAAAAAATCCCGAAACAACATGCACTAAAAGCACTAATGACCAGCGACAGACTGATAAAGGACTCACCAGAGATGTCACCATGTGCAATAAACCATTTCTCCGGCAATAACGGCGGAGACGAAGTGTCGCCGCTTCCGGAATGGAGGCAGTGGCTTCTTTTATTCCTCTTTATTTCACGATCCAATGGACATTGTTCTCAATAATGTGACTTGCGTCCTTATCCCACGATCGTTTAAAATGCCCCCCCTCAATCAATCGATCAATAATCGATGAGTAAATAGAGCAAATGAGGGATGCGAGGCTATTTCACTGCTGTTGATCACTGACGCGAGGTTTATTCACAGAAAAGACAAAATTGTCTCTCACTTTTTCATCACAATTTCAACGGTTATGAATTCAATCAACTGTTGGGGCTATTGTTGTTTGTTTTAATCGATTAACCTGTCGTGCGGTTGTTATTGTTGCTGAGGGGAACACACGCCGGCTGATCTGGGCTATTACTTTCGGCTTGCAATTAGGGGGGATAGTTTTGTTGAGGGCTTGAGAGGAGAGAGATGGGAAATTAAAAAAAACACTCCACCTTGGGACGGCATAAACCGGCCTGGGGAACTGCCCGTTGTCAACTGCCGCGGAAAAAATGCACTCTGTAGAGGCGATTCTTTTTACTGGATTCGGGGAACGAAATGGCGGCCGAAGGCTGCGCCCTCTGCGGCGGCCTGAGCTCTGTCGGCTCGGAAGGTTTCTTCGCGGTTCGGGGGAGACGCGAGTCGTCGCTCTCGGTTGGCTCCACTCTTCGCGTTTCGGGGTGAAAATATCAAGGAATAACAAGTGGATAACGAGGGCCACGTGCGTTTTGTTGACGGGGTATTTTATTGTTGCTGGGGCTTCGGTGGAGTGAGGATGGGGGATGAAGAGCTCCGGAGGATGCTGGAGGCGTCGCACTTGGGGAAGTTCAGACTCGCGGAATGTAAGTTTGAGATTTTTTGGGGTGTTGTGGCTGGGGGCGAAGGGGGAGTGTGGGGGGTTGGCGGTGCATTGAGGGGTGCAGGAGATTTTTTGAATACATGGACGGAGCGATTTAATGGGGACACTTTGCGGATTCGGTGGAAGATTCTGGGGGATTTGGGTTGAGCTTTATGTTAGGTTTTGGTTTTGTGACATGATCATGCAATAGAAGAAAATTGAGCTTCTGTTTTTTTTAATTCTATTCTAGGGGAGGGTGGGGTAAAACGGACACTTTAGAGTTTTTTTAAATTATTCATAACTCAGAAGCAAATTGATCAATTGAGCTTAGTTTAGGCTCGTCACAAAGGAAGAGAATTGTTTTTTGTATTGAAAAAAAATTATGAAATTTTATCAATATTTGAACCCCTCATTCACGTTTAACAAAAAGTCAAAAGTGTCCGCTGTGTTTTTCATTTTTTTTTCATTAAGAAAATCAAACACAAAAACTTGGAAAATTTGAGAGCCGAGGAAATTCTATAGAAAATCCCTCAATAGAATAAGATAGAAAAATCGAATTCTATTGACAAGCATGAAAAAAATTGAATGCAATTTTTTTTTTCATTCTGTTTTTTTTTTTCATTAAGAAAATTAAAACACAAAAACTTGGAAAATTTGAGGCGAGGAAATGGTATGAAAAATATCAAATATTTTCATGAGTTTAGGAGTTTTTCACGAATGAAATTTTAATGTGTTAATTTGTCTTCGTTATTAATTCATTTCATGAATTAGTATTCATGAAATTGATGAAATTGTGTTGGATTAATCACTCTTTTTGGAGCATTTTTTTTACTCATTTATTGTGGCTTTTTTATAGGGGGAGTGGGGCAAAATGAAACAGTCGAAAACTGTCTGACGCAATTCAAGCAAAAGAATTTTTTTTGTTAAATATTTGTTTTTATTAACTTCTTTTATTATTGAGAGTACTAATGAGAATAATAATTGTCTATTCCTCTTATAATTCAATTTGTTATAATTCAATTGACTAGATTAGGTCGATTAGACTTTTATTTTTTCATTCGATTTGAAATTCAGCATCACATTTCCCTTTTTCTCCCTCTGGGTCTCCTGGGCCTTCCTCTGGACTTTGGATTTTATTTCCCTTTCATTTTGTTTTCAATTAATTCACTGAAAAAAAAATTTCCCCCTCAAAACTGCCCTATAATTTCTCCGTTCACTCCACTGAACCGAAAATTATTATCCTCACTAGTATTCTCAAGAATAAAAAAAAATTGATAAAAAAAATTATCAAAAAAATTTTTTTGCTTGAATTTCTCGACTATTTCATTTTCCCCCACTTTCCCCAAAAATTTCGCTATCTCCCTTAAATTCAGAGAGACTCTACGGAAACTCAGCTAAAGACTAAGTCGTCTTAGACCGTTTCGCCGCTTCGTTACTGATTTTCTCCTATTGATTTTACATCGATTATTTATACTGATTGACACAGGGGCAAATTAGTAAAAGGCTACGTCGGACCAATGGTGGTTTCGAGGAGATAAATAAACCGGGAACTTGGCTAAATAAGCAGGAGGGCTGGGGGAGGGAGGGTTGTTTCGGAGGGAATGGAAAAGTTGGGGGATTCATCATTTTTTGAAGGGATGGGGGATTAACGAGGTCGTTTTTTAGATATTCATCAAATTTCCGGACAGTTTTTCAACAAAGTTTGAACGATATGTGAGGGGGGGAGGCTTTTTGGTTGTTTATTGATTACCTTTACGGCACATGGGCTTTTTTATACATTGCCATTACAATATTTGATGGGAGACGAAGTTCGTCGGTGATTGAATTTTTTTTACGGTTTTACGTATGACTTCAATTGGAAATTGAATTTATTTGGAAATTCTGCGTTACAGTGGAATTTTGGGAATACTTTTCTGCGGTTTCTAGATATTTCCAATGGTTATTTTGAAATAAATTTCCATTGAAAAAATTTGCTCTGGCGAAATTTAATATCTTTCATAATTTCATTTGAGCCCAAAAAAACATTCATATCTTGTCTGACAGCGCTGCTACAAACTCGGG